>NC_079905.1:18052471-18112062 GCF_024868665.1 Triplophysa rosa | reverse complement strand
AACTCCTTACTTAGGCTTATAATGACCCTTAATAGACTTTGTCCATCATTTACCTATAAGGGCCACATAAGATAAGTTACGACTGGGAGTTCCTGTGGTCACAGGAAGTCCCACACGTAACACTTTTGGCGCGGCTCCCATAGGTAGCTAATGGACACACCATTTTAAGCCTCTGTAGCACATCTATGAGCCTTAATGCACGTCATTGGGAAGGGCTAAGCCTCTCATGCTATATAACTCATTACTTAGGCTTATAATGACCCTTAAAAGGCTTTGTCCATTATTTACCTATAAAGGTCCCATTAGATAAGTTACGAATGTACATGCCACACGTAACACTTTTGGCACGGATCCCATAGGTAGCTAATGGACACACCATTTTTAAGCCTCTGGAGCACATCTATGAGCCTTAATGCACGTCATTGGGAAGGGCTAAGCCTCTCATGCTATATAACTCCTTACTTAGGCTTATAATGACCCTTAAAAGGCTTTGTTCATTATTTACCTATAAGGCTCCCATTAAATAGGTCACGGATGTACATGCCACACGTAACACTTTTGGCGCGGCTCCCATAGGTAGCTAATGGACACACCCTTTTTAAGCCTCTGGATCCGTGCCAAAAGTGTTACGTGTGGCATGTACATTCGTAACTTATTTAATGGGACCTTCATAGGTAAATAATGGACAAAGCCTTTTAAGGGTCATTATAAGAATAAGTAAGGAGTTATACAGCTTTAGCCAAAAGTAGAGTGTATGAGAGGCTTAGCCCTTCACAATGACGTGCATTAATGCTCATAGATGTGCTCCAGGAGCTTAAAAATTGTGTGTCCATTAGCTACCTATGGGTGGCCGTTCCAGAAGTGTGTGTGACTCAGTTTGGCAATTACCTGTTTATTACAGCTTTGTAACATGGTTATTATGCTCAAAAATGGTATATACCTGATCGGCGCGCGTGGCTTAGGCTGGGACCGTACGTCGAGTCGCCCCCTTGTGGTTCTGCCCAAGAGAGCGCCTAACCCTTCGTTCCGTGACTCAAAAATTAGGCACTTTGGGCATTTTTCTGGGGTCCCCCGGGCGTCGCCGCCGCCCCATGACGCTTCCGTTCGATCGCGGGCGCTCTCCCCTTCGTTTCGGCACCGCCGGGCGACCTGGTAAAAATTTGGGGTCGTCGGCGCGCAGCGTCCATAACTAGCCGTCCGGCGCGTGCCAACTAAGTTACACAATACGTTTGATGGCCTTAGGCATGTCAGTTAAATCATTATATGAATAACTGAAATAAAAACATTAGGCGATTGAGAGTTACTCCTAAACAGCTTAAAGAGTGCAATCTGATTGTTTTGATCAAAGTTAAAATCTAATTAAGTTGGTTTAATTTAAATTTAAGTATTATCAAATACAATTCAAACTGCAAGGGAGAAAATGTAAGAAACCCTGGGGACTAAGAGTAATTCAAATGGTGAAATGATAAAAATCAAATCAAATCATCAAAACAATAACAAAATAATATTAATTATCAATATTGTTTGTATATAATCATAATTAATATGTTCAAATAAAGTAGACAGTGCAATAGCAGAATAATGAAATCATAAAATCAAACAAAAGGAGAGACTAACTGAGACTTCACACTAGATAGCGTTGCCCAAAAGGGAAAATCAGGCAGAGATGAGACAGGAGAAGTGTTAGACACAAACTGACCTCTTGTGTTAGTAGACATACAGAAGACATATGTCTTCTGCCGGACTTCCAGTTCCACATTCTATGTGGAATTACACTTGTATTAACGCGCAATTGCTATGGCGACGAGTGTAATTTGATCGCGGGTCTGATGGCTTGTGTCGGTTTACCTGAACACGGGTACATGGCTTTTCAACCTACACACACAATAGACACACAATACTACACTATAACTGACTAATGGGATTTCTTCGCCGTCCTGAAAGTTATTTGTGTACTTGGTCGGGATTCTTTGCCGACCGTAACATAAAAACAAACAAAACAACTTGATCAAGATTTTTGTAAAACTCCCCCTTAATTAGTAAAACTGACCCGGAGTTATTTACTATTAAAATTCGCTGGGTTAAGCGAATGGGAGGAACATTATCAGTCAGCTACTCTAAATGTTCACCCCAGGGAGCGCAATAGCTTAGTTCACACTGGAATAAACATCAGTAACACCTAGCTATGCATTACAATAAGGCCTTAGTAAGACGAGGGAGGAACATCGCTCGCTCTATCTTCTTCACGCTAAAAGAGGATTTCTTCGCTCAATTTAGGGCGGTAAAATAATACTATAGTGCGCTATAAAGAGATTTCTTCGTCTTTATATTGTCACTAAATCTTTGACAGAGGCTGAGGTTTTCTCTGCGAGAAGCTCAAGAGTCTGCCAAGGATAGGTGGGCGGGTCCACACCTTCATTCATACATAAAGTGCCATTTAAAAGAATATTCGGTTTCAATAAACAGCCATAGAAACACACATGAATAGTCACGACGGCGATATTTAACCTCATGAGATGGCATGCCCACCTGAGTTTGAATCGACCAATCAGAGTTGAGCAGGGAAGAGGTTCATTGTCCACTCAACAGCTAATTTGCATCTTTATGACCTCCTGGCAACTTTACAAAATACCATTCCAAATTATAACATAATGAAAAGAAAGTGTTCTATGGTCACACAATATACACAAGGAGGAATTGTAAAGACAAACATTTATATATCAAATATGCTAAGGTTTGAATTGCATCAAGACTTGATTCATTCAGAGGTATACGAATACAAACAAAGCCTGAATTAACTTGCCTATTTAACAATTACAGATTTTTTCAAAATGGCAAGAGCGACAACATATAACCTAGATATTTAGATATATTTATAGAAAAGGACAGTTGAATCACACAAGTTCCTATTTGTCGGAGAAGTTTCTCTGGTTAGCCTCAGATGTTAAGTTTCAGATGAGACAGAGAGTCTTCTCACCTCTGCTTTGAAGCTTAGGAGTCGTAAAATATCCCACAGAGAAACAAAAGGGGGTTATCAACACTTTCGGTGAGAGCACCAACCCAAGTCAAGGCCCCCTGGATTTTAGATCTGACTCCGTCCTGGTTTCTTGATATCAACATCAAAAGACCAAAAGAGAGTGGAGGGGGTTTATGGCGCTTCTTTTAATGACTCCGACCATTTGGCTCATGCTAAATTCTCTACAATTTCAAGATCTTATTTAGTTTTGCCAAACGCAAGTACAGATTTACAAATTCAGTATTTGTCCACTGGCATACAGTTGGTTTGACGTTGGACGTTCTATAGTCGTGAATTTAGGGACCGTCTCCAAAGTTACATACACATTAATATACACTTTTAGTGGTTTGATAGTTATTACAATAAACTGTTAAATCACATGTAAATATTGTTATTTCACTACTGTGCAGGTTCATACACAAAACATACCATTATTTAAAGCTCAATATAATTTACAGGGAATGACTTACAGTCATTAAACTGTACAGTGTTCATGTGAGTCTCAGCTTTAATGCACATCACTGTATTTCGTTTGCCTTCATAATATGTAATATTTGTGTCATCACATTTAGAGAATTGTCATGACCATGGAAGGCAGAAACGGTTCAGAGACTCAAATGCGGGTAATGAAGCAGATTTTATTAGGAATAGTCCAACAGAAACACCAGGCGACACCGGCCTTGAGCACAGGAAACACGTGAGTCCGTGGAGAGCTAGCTCGACCCGGCGGCACTCACGGTGAGAATCAGCAGAAAAATCCGAACGAGGAATCCTGGCTTCTCCGAGGAGCACGCTCAGCGGGGAGAAGGCTCGACCCGCTGGCAGAATCCGAACAGCAGGGGTGATCGCTGGAGAAGTGGTGTCGGGTAGTGCAGAGAGCAGAGGTCCGAGATGCCAATGGGTACTGAGGGGCACAGGAGTAGATGACAGAGAAGCAAAAAAGGCACTGGAGCAATATGAAGAAACAAACAAAACTAGGACAAGATAACTAAGACTAAGACTAAGACTAAGACTAAGACTAGATAACAGTACTAGAACACGCTAGACTGGGGCAGTCAGAGCTGGCAATAACACGCAACGGTCTGACACAAGATGAGAGAACAAGAGGGTTTAAATAGAAGGGACCTAACAGCGGGAAATAACTAACAGGTGAATAAATCATAAGGAACCAGGGGAGGCTACTAAACAGGACAAGCTACAGGAGTGCAGGTGATGAGGTAATAGAACACCGGTGAGGGGAAAGCCTGACGGGGAGACACGGGGGTGGGGCAAGTGACGCAGACACAGAACACGTGGAGAGCCGTCAGAACAGTTCTCCAAGAGTTCGACAAAACAAAACAAACATTCCCCCAAGACACAAAAAGACCACGACAAGACTGAGATCACGACAGAGAATTATTGATGTGCTTTCGCATGCTTAGCTTTCTTGAGTAAACTACCTTTATCATGCTTTATTTAATAAGTTAATCACGCATTTGGTTAGTAAAAAACACACCGCATTTGCGTGTTAAAGTATTTTTTTCAACAGCTAGATGGTTCTAGAGCCACGTGTTACTTTAGGTAAAGTAATATAAACATGTGAATCAAAATGTGAATTTAATTTTATACTTCATTGTTCTTACTGTCAGTTTAATGTTTTTTGTCTTTCAGTTTTAATTCATTTAAGCATGTTAATTGATGCACAATTTTTATTTCTTATAGTTTACAGTTATGTTTATCTAATTTTAACAACTATGACAAGGGCCCCTCACAAAGGTTTGCATAGGGCCCCCAGACATCTAGGATCGGCACTGTTTAATTCTATTCACATACAAACAATATCATCTTTAATTCTATTCACATACAAACAATATGTTACTCAACTCAACTTTATTTATATAGCGCTTTTTACAATTTTCATTGTTACAAAGCAGCTGTAAATGAGACATATTGACTATAAGCAAAACAATTAAAGTTATACCTGTAAAAACAAGAAAAAGGTGAAAACACAGAAGACAGACATACGCACATACAAAACACACACACAATATGCACACGTACTAACACACATAGACATAGACACACACACGGATGCGCACACACACACAAGCACACACACATATTCCCTACCCCTAAACCTAACAATCACACACAACTGTCTGCTCTTTTAGATTTTCAAAAAAGTTAATTCTGTATGATTTATAAGCTTGTTTCCTCATGGGGACCAAAACATGTCCCCACAAGGACAAGGATTTTGGATATTGCTATCTTTGTGGGGACATTTTACTTGTCCCCATACCGTAGGGTTTACCTTTCCCATACAGACAAGCATGCACACACACACACACACACACACACACACACACACACACACAGACAAGCCAGCACACACACAGACAAGCACGCACACACACAGACAAGCAAGCACACACACACACACACACACACACACACACACACACACACACACAGACACATACGCACAGTGAAAGCACACATTTAAGATAAAGGAGAGAGAAACACAGGTCAAATATTAAACAGACAATAAAATATGGAGTGATTTTAGTCTCATTAATTATTCACGCGTAAAACAAGATACACACATGCGTAAACAATTTCACATGAATAAAACCTAATTTACGTGCACAAAGTATAAATATACATTTACAAAAAGCAATTCTCGTGTGTAAAACAAAACTATTTTCTCATAAAGTACGTTTCGCAAACATACAACTGTGCACAAATATTTTGAATGTTTAAAATGTACACGTTCATCGTGTTATGTGAATGTGCAAATCGTCACTCACGTGTGAATCGCCTTGGATGTGTGTGTGTGTGTGTGTGTGTGTGTGTGTGTTTGAGACTCTCCTGGCAGCGCAGCCCCTCCCACGTGGGTTGTCGTACTCTTTAGCCAACCAGTTTCAACCTTACCATTCAACCAATCATAAAGGCGGAGAGCACATGACTCAAGGAAAACGGCTCTGCGCACCTTTTGCGCACTTTGACTTACTTCCTGTGCTGCGAATTTAGTGAATTTTCAGCCCCCTTAAGCGAGATATTTTCCAAAAGACGGTACAGTACAAAACAATGCTTCCAAGAACTAGTCATTTATTGTCCTTGTTTGCCCTTGTTCATTTAAAACACATTGTATGGACATACAAACATGAACACATCTCATCTATCAGGCACAGTTTGTTACCCAGACGGATTTTAGCAGTTCAGTGGAAGTGACTGCTGGTTGTGTAGTTTTAAGTGGTCATGTTCACTCAATATTTCATACTTTTTTTCTACAAAATAAGTAAATAAAATCTGATTTATTGCGTGGCTGTATTATGTTTTAATACAGCATCACAGCTCAGAGAGTGTTGTACGTAGAGCGAAGCTGTACAAACGAGCCTTTAGTTCTTGAGTTCTGTGCTCTCCACGATTATGATTGGTTGAATGGTAAGGTTGAAGCTGATTGGCTATACAGGATGACAACTCAAGTGGGAGGGACAGCGCTGCCAAGAGAGTCTCAAAATACACGCACACAAATCCAGGGCGATTTGCACATTCACATTCAATGATAAACATGTACATTTTAAACTTTTGAAATATTTGTGCACAGTTGTACATCTGTGAATTGTATTAAGCGTTTGTGAAACATATTTTATGAGAATATAATTTTATTTTACACACGTGAATTGTTTTTTGTGAATGTATATATATAATTTGTGCACGTGAATTAGGTTTTATGCAAGTGAAACTGGCTACGCAAGTGTACATCGTGTTTTTTGTGTGAATAATTAATGAGACTAAAATCGCTTCATAATAAATTCCTATATGCAATATTAATTAAGTAAAACTTTAAAATTCTAAAGTTACCAGTTACCATCAGTTTCAGTGTACATACTCTAAGGTTTATTGTGTATGAGTCTAATTGTAATGTTGTCTATTCTCTTTCACAGAGTGAAATCGCTAACACAGTTGTGAGTATGTTTTAGATACCTTACGATATCTTATACAGTTCAATCACTTGTAGGTTGTTAGATAATCATTTCAAACCTCTGTTACAGTGTCCACATCCCAAATTTTGTCTGTGTGAGAAAGGAGAGAGGGGCCCTCCAGGAAATCCAGTGAGTTTATCTCCAGTACACTGCATACCTCACTTAATCAATTTGTATTTCTTTCTAATTTTACTTTCCTGACAATAATCTTTGCTTCGCAGTATGTGAAACAATGTTGTTTCAAAGATTGAGAAAAGTTTGACCTGATCTGGTCACATAAACAAAAAAGACTTAAAATACATTGACACAGTGTGGTCATTTTGAGAACAAACTTTTAAACAACAGTAATCCCTGTGATTGATGTAGGAATGTAAACGGTTAGCTTGTTCTGTTGTTCTAAAACCTGGTGTTAAGGTGGATCTGAGCAGGCGGCACATAAAAAGGCCAGGAAATCCCATACTGCAAATGAAGCAGGCCCTATAGCTCCTCTGTTCAGATGAGAATTCAAATAGAGCGGTGGCCAAAATTGATTTCTGACAATTGACATCTTTGCTTATTATTCAAATATATGTTTTTAGTTCAAAGATGTAATAAAAACAATTAAACCCACTTTCCTTTACACCCAGAAGTTTGCCTTTTTGTCCAATCATTTTTGTTGTTGTTGTTAAATAAATATCGTATTTGCTCCATTTCGTTCCATACTCTGCCTTTTTTGATGGTTTAATCTAGCCTTGTACATATCGTACATATATTCTTTCCTGACATCACTTTCAGTACTGTATATGTACGGCTTCACAACATGCAGCACAGAAAGGTTAAAAATCAAATCCAGTAGGCAGAGATAATAAAAAATCACATCAAAGCTTAACAATTCACTCAAAAATGAGAGTTCAGACATTAAAGTATTTGATTTCTCCACACTGTAAAAAAACACATTTCTTTTGACTTGTTGCGTCTAAACTTTTCAGTTGGCTCAGTTTTGTGAATTTCACAAATGCCTGTTAAAAAGACTCTTGCCACAAGTGATGAGCTGATGCCAGTCACTAGAAGTTATTGGCTCTGATTTTTTAACAGAGCATTTCTGTTATGTAAAATGTATTATTTGAAATGCATCTGCTGTCCTTTCTTGCGAAGGGTAAACCAGGCGATCCTGGATTTGATGGACCTGCTGGACCAAAAGGATCTAGGGTAAGTGTCGTCTTATGTCTAATGTAAGCATCCATATTTTTGACACTCCAATTTTTATCATGTAATGTAATCTCTTGTTATTCACAGGGGGAACCGGGCTTAAACGGGCATCCCGGATTAGAGGGTATTAGGGTATTATATCCTTTTACATCACTTATTTTCAATATAAAAATGCAACTATTAATATTTTTGTATATACAACTGTGAAAAAATGAGGAGAAGCAGGTCAAAGTAACAGAAAAGATGCTCTGTATTTATTCAGACCTCAAATACTGCAAAGAAAACAAGTTCATATTCACTTTTAAGCAACACTGTTTGTACATGTATTTAGGAAAAGTTCCCAAAACATTTTTTTTATGTGATAACCTGTTTTTTTATCACAGTTTTAATGTGTCTTGTCATGCTGTCAGTCGTTCACATTGCTGTTGGATGACTTTATGTCTCTCCTGAGGTTTGATTTAGTTGAAATTCAACAGACACTGGACTGCAACGGCCACAATACATCTAGAAATGCTGATTAAATGAAACTTTGGAATGATCTCTTAATTTTGTAATTGCTGTATGTTTGGTTTGTTTACTGATTAGTTTTGCTGTTGGGTTGCTTTGTTACAGGGACGACAAGGAGCTAAAGGAGAAAAGGTTTGTATATTTGACATGGAGTATTTTATGGGGTTTTATTTAATGTATTTTAAAGGGTGATGCACTATACTGTAGGTAATACGGGAAAGAACAATAAAACTATAGCTTTCAACTCTCTCACTTTCTCTGTTTGGTAGGGAGTTAAAGGAGAGTGTGGCACCCTAGGAATGAAAGGAGTTCAAGTAAGAGTTTACAGATGTGATTTTCTGGGTCTGTGGTCTTTGCTGGTGTCTGTTCTTCACCCTTTACTTTATTCCCACAGGGCCCAGATGGACCCCCAGGACCTCAAGGACCAAAAGGAGATCCGGTTGGCCCTTTTATAAAAACATTTTTGCCTTTATGAGATTCTATCGATAAATGCTACATTTATATCTGTGAATTTCCTCATGTCTAGAACAATAGCACTACCGACTTATGAATGAAAACATAATATACTATTCACTTCACACAGTGAGGAAACGATCATGAATACAAAGAGAGAGACCTTCATAGTCTGATGGCTTCTCTAGCTCCTGCACACATGGAATGTGATCGTGGGATTAAGCGATATCCATACACTAATGTAGCATAGCTAAGCAGTGAATTCAGGCCTTCACTGCATTGTTCCGGGCTGACGGCTTTCTTTGTCTGTCGGATTAGAATGAGCATGGAGGGTTATGATCTCTAGCTCATCTCCTTGATTTTCTGTTGCTGTGATTTTGGCGTGGTGACAGCAGCCACCGTTAATAAACCCACTCAATTTTAGTAAGGTCCAGTCATGTTTCCATTTCCCACACAGCCTTATCTCTTGTGATGGCAAATCCGTCGGGCTGTCGTGGGTGTCCTGAGGTATTACATTGATGGCAACTGATGGAATAGTTCACTGTAAAAAACAACTAGTAAGATTTACTTAACTTTTTAAAATCTGCACATTTTATTTTGCAATTTTTACTTTTAAAAAAACTGACACAACAAAATTATTTACAATATACTTAAAAAAAAAACTTTACCCAAAAATGTTAAGTAACATTGACCTAAGAAAACTGTGTGCAAAACTTTTTTTACATACAATTTACACACAAAGAAATAAGCAGGGTTCGAATTGAGGGGGAGCTGGGGCGGTCCCGGAGCCCTCGTAAACCTTAAAGTAGACTTCACCCATAAATGAATATTCTGTCATCATTTACTCACCTTCGAGTTGTTCCAAATGTGTAGGCCTACAAATGTCTTTGTTGTGATGAACACAGAGAAAGATATTTGGAATAATGCTTATAACCAAACAGATCTCAACACCCATTAACTACCATAGTAGGAAAAAAACAATGGTAGTCAAAAGTGCCCCAGAACTTGCTATCTTACTTTCTTCAAAATGTCGTCGTAATTTTTCATACTATAGGAGTCAATTGGTGTAGAGATCTGTCTGGTTATATAAGCATTATTCCAAATATCTTTCTCTGTGTTCATCAGAACAAAGACATTTGTACACATTTGGAACAACTCGAAGGTGAGTAAATGATGACACCTTTTTGGGTGAAGTATCATTTTAAGGGACCACTCTTAAGGTCTAAAAAAATGAACTTGGGGGTCCCCTGGTTCCCTTTCTGTCGGTCTCTAGACGTTGTGTCGAACCGACAGATGGGGTTCGTCCTTGAGAACCAATCACTTCCGACTTCTTAGAAAAGGCCAATGAAAATTGGCGAATGAAATTTGCATGCCGGACTCTGCCCCCGGATATCCGGGTATAAAAAGGAGACGGCGTGCCTCATTCATTCTCACCTTTTGTTCTTCGGAGCCTTCGCTCGTGATCAACAGACTTCGCTACAAGACTGCCGGCTCTACGACGTGGTGCAGCGGACTGTCCCTTCCTGCAGCGACTTCCCCTGGGCGTCTCGGCGGTTCCAGAAGTGTTCGAGTTTTTTTCTCTAAAAGAGCAAATTTCTCCAGCGTGGCATGTCCCGCTGTTCTCTTGGGTGCAACACACTCATCGAGGAGGGGGACGGACAGGATGTCTGCTTCCAGTACGCTGGGGCAGATGTTGTGGATACGTCCTGCCCGCACTGCGGGCGGCTGACGATTCAGACGTTGCGTCACGGGTGGCTGCGTTCCCACGGGACTCAGCCACCACCTTGTCTGCTTCCCGTTCCGTGACGGCAGGACTACGGCCCTGCCGCCCGCTACGGCGAGCAGCGAGGGTGATATGAGCATTACTGTGAGCGCTAATCCGTCAGCCACTGGCTCGCGGACCGTTCGCACCTCGCCTTGCTTGTCTGACCGTTCCCCATAAGACGGTCTGCCGTCTTATTCCTCAATCACGTATCGGACACGGTACGTGATGATGAGGTGTCTGTTGCAGCATCGGAGGGTGACTTACTGGCATCAGACTCCGATGGTTCCTTGAAGCTCCCTCCCTCGGGGGGTCGAGATCAGGAAGAAGCGGATGTCGAAATGTCAGCCATGCTTTCCCGGGCCGCCGGCTTTGGGTTGCAGTGCACCGCACTGCCTCTCCCAACGCTCGCTGCTGGATACACGGTACATCGGGCTTGAGAGCGGCTCCAAGCCGCACTCGCCCTCAGTGCCGTGTTCCCCCGGAAGTGCATGAGGAACCTAGTACGACCTGGAACGCCCCCTTCGGCGCGTACACGTCAACTAGTTCCATCACCCTTTCTTCCCTCGATGGTGGGGCAGCTAGAGGATACGTCGATGTCCCCCTGGGGCTCGACCTAAACTCCCGTCCAAAGCACGTAGGCTTTTCGGCATCTGAGGTGTCGAGAGCTTACTCTGCTGTGGACCAAGCTGTCCCCGCGCATTGGCCTGCAGGAAGGCCATAGCATGGAGAGAGCTCCACGAGGGTAAGACCGACCCAGCGCTTATGCAGGAACTCCGCGGCTTCACCGACCTCGCTCCGGCGAACAAGGTGATCGCGCGGGCCCTGGGTCGGGCGATGTCCACACTTGTGGTCCAGGAGAGACACCTCTGGCTGAACCTTGCACAGGTGAGTAACTCTGAGAAAGTCCGCTTTCTCGATCCACCCATCTCGCAAGGGGGGGCTGTTTGGTGATACTGTCGGGTTCGACAGTTAGGGAGCAGACAGAGGACATCACGTATGTCCTCCCCAGCCGCGACTCGACCACCCTCTGGCCGCCGAGATCCTGTGCACCGTCTGCTTCCCAGCAGCCCTGGTCCTCTTCGAGGAAGACCCAACCCCATCTGTGTTGTGTCCAGTACGCGCATTGCGCCTCTGCTTGGACCGCACGCAGAGCCGCAGTAGCTCTGAGCAGCTCTTTGTCTGTTTTGGAGATCAGCTGGGAGGGCTGTCTCAAACAGAGTTTGGCGCATTGGATCATGGACGCCGTCACTATGGCGTACCTGTCCTAGTTCACCTACGCCCACTGGGTGAGAGCTCTCTCCACACGGAGTACAGCCTCCTCGTGGGCACTGGCTGGCGCCTCTCTGGCAGACATCTGCAGAGCTGCGGGTTGGGCTACACCCATCACCTTTGTGAGGTCCTACAGCCTTCGCGTAAAACCGGTCGGCGAGTCTTGCGGGCATCAGGCAAGACCGGCGACCGGTAGGGTGTACGCCTATGACAGTATCTGACCCTAGGGGGTCAGCGTACTACTAGCCTCCCTTCTTCCCCCACTGGGTGAAGAACAGGCACTCCATCCATCACTAGCAAGCACCTCCTGTGGGCGGGCTGGGCAGAGCAGCCCTGCCCCTTAGGCCGGGTTTCACCTGAGTTATTCGCAACATAGCTCTAACCGGACCTAGTGCTACCAGACGTTGCAACCCCCCAGCAGGGCAGTTCCGTCTGATGTATCCTCATGCTGGTTCCCACCTTGGTAACCCATGACCTCCTTAGGTGGACCTCCACCTCGCGGTTAACTCCTTCAGTCCGCACTTTCTTCCCATGAGTTCTCCCTCTTCGGTGAGACCATGTTGGTATCTCCACTAGTCTCTCCTCCCTGTGGTAGGAAGTGGTCTCTGTAGCGCATGCCCCGCTTGAGGAAGTAGCGCTTACCCAGTGGCCTTACGGTTCCGGGCGGCTTCTCGCTGTTAGAGAAACAAGGCCGCCGCCTGTGAGGCCGAAGGTAGGGGCCTTCCCACCTTTCAAGAAAGCTCTGGGACCCCCTACCTACCCACTGGTAGGTTACAATTTCGTGGTAGCGTCACGGCTGACACGCCCAGGCCAGTCACCGTCGCTTCGTTGAGATTGTGACAGGGCACAGTGTTATGGCGTTTTCCATTGGAACCCCATCTGTCGGTTCGACACAACGTTGAGAGACTGACAGAAAGGGAACGTTTGTAACCGAGGGAACGAGACGTTGTGTCCTCTTGCCACAACACGTGCTGTCCACTGCAGCAGTCGTGAGAGGTCTCAGGCTCCTCAGAACTAAGGTGAATGAATGAGGCACGCCGTCTCCCTTTTATACCCGGATATCCGGGGGAGGAGTGCGGCATGCAAATTTCATTCGCCAATTTTCATTGGCCTTTTCTAAGAAGTCGGAAGTGATTGGTTCTCAAGGACGAACCCCATCTGTCGGTTCGACACAACGTCTCGTTCCCTCCATCAGGGAACCGAGGTTACAAATGTAACCGAGACGTTTTTCATTAACACTAGACTAAAAACCCAAAATTATTTAAGGTCAAATAATCACGCTAAAACAAAACAAAACAAAACACTATTGTCCATTATTTGTTCAAATTTAATAAGAAGCAAATCGAAAGGACTCAAGCGCGCCACATGGTGTTCAATGAAGACATGTACAGAGACATTGCACCGAGACACTGGCCGCGTGCGGATCCTCTCATATTGAAAGCGTTCATCTTAAAACTCAACGTTGCAATTTTGATATCAAGTCTTTCTTTATGTACGCTGTTATCTCACATTGTCAAAACAGATGCGACACGAGATACTAAAGTGACATATTGGTAGTTGAAAAAATAGGAAAGGGAGCAAAAATATTTAAAATATTTTTCTCTCCCCAAGAACATTGCGTTCATTTGCCAAACATTTGCGTTTTCCCAAAAATATTTTTCTTTCCCTCAGAAAACTTTCGCATTCCCCAGAGATTATTTTGTGCTCCCTTCTGCAGACATGAGCTCCGACTTTGACGAGCTGCTTTCGCCCAAAGGAATGGCATTAGTTTTTTTTCAGTTTTTCTTAATCTGCATTGGTTCATATGGATTATTTTCATATACTTGATCTACATTATCAGGAGATGAATCACATTTGAAATGCTCATACGCTTCTGCGTACGGTGACTGGTAGCACTGTACAGTGTCAGGGGCAGACTTACCATTAGGTAAAGGTAGGCAATCGCCTGGGGCCCCGAGCTACCAGGGGCCCCCAAAAGGATGGGGTGGATTTAACCAATAAGGCATGTCAGCAGCCACGTAGAGCCCCAAGTAATCATCAAGATAGTCGGGATATCCCTGTTAACGTTTAACGTTATTACATCTGCACGAAGGCACTCCCCCCATTATAGATTAGAGTGGACCATTCCATTAGCACCGTATATGCGCGAGACGAGTTCGACACCAGCTAGAGAAAGTTAACGCAGTGGCGGAATTAGTAGAAATGCCCACAGCGAGAGTGTCATTGTGTGGTACATTAGCTGCAAAACGAAGTAAATGTCGCAGGGAAATAAAACAACAAAGAACGCAGCTACACCAGCGGAGAGGAAAAAAGATTGTTGCCAAAGTCTCTGCTTTTTCCCCACACAAACTCCACCGCTGCTCCTACAGCAGTAGCGCATCTCTCTCCCGCCAGCACTCTCCCGGCCATGAGCAATGATAATGTGCCGGTGAGTATTTCTCCATGAATACCGACAACACAGTTATAATGACTGACGACCAAAACATCTGTCAAACAAAGCGCTGTGCGCTTGGTAGGAGAGAGCGGCCAGTTCAAAGGTAGAAAGGTTTAACTCCGCTGTGCAGACCGATGGGCACATAAAGACATAATATAATAACGTCAGTACAGTGCTAACGATTCATACTGTACGCACTAGTACAGAAATTTGGTCACATTTAAATGCATGAAAGGTCGTTAACCACAAAAACCATGGAGAGAGGACACACTTTGTATATAGTAATCCCAGATCAGGGTTTTTCCTGCATAAAGAAATTGGAGGCGGCTGCCTCAATCAAATGATCTCATCAAAAATATGTCGAGTGTCTTCACAAAATACACTGCGTGCATTATTAAACAGATTGTCATTTGTAACTGCAGTTACGAAACAATGGAGGCGCTGTTTCGTTACCAGCACAGTGAGATGCTGAAGAGTTCAGTAAAAGAGCTATATTAGGAGCTGTATTAGCTGTGTTCCATGGCTGTTCAGGAGTTTTACGTTCAATTTACATTTTCTTGAATTTCTTGAAAAGATTTCCTAAATTAACCTGCTGTACATCATTATAATGTTTTTAGCTGTGAAGTTGGCTCGTTGAATCAGCGTTATTCTGTACACAGCGAGTTCGCCAGTATGAACGCACATTGCGATCAGAACGACTCGCAAACAAATGACTCCTTTGAACCAATTCGTTTACACAGAATGTAAGAGATCAGTGAATCGTTCAAAGCTCAGTGAACTACAAGAGAACGTAGGGTGTGAATGAGTTTTGCTCATTTAGTTAGACTGGTTACTTATGGGCTAAAAGGTCTTATAAAAAAGGCTTATATTAAAATTTTCAACTTTTCTTTTTGATTGAATAAATTTAATGTTTTATATAACTTATTAGTATTCATTTCATCAAATTTTTTTAGAACTTTAATATAAGTGTTTTGTTAAGACACGTAGCCCATGTTTTTCATTTGGGAATTCATTATTATATATTTTTTAATTAGTCAGTATCTGTGTTTATTAAGCTTAGTTCCCTTTCTGTCGGTCTCTCGACGTTGTGCCGAACCGACAGAATGGGGTTTGTCTTGAGAACCTATCATCTTCTGAGTATTTAGAAAAGGCCAATGAAAATTGGCGAATGAAATTCGCATGCCGGGCTCCTCCCCGGATGTCCGGGTATAAGAGTGCTCATTCATTCACCTTTTGTTCTTCAGAGCCTAAGCATCTGATGAGTGTTCTCCAGATCTTCGCTGATTTTATTCTGCTGGAATCTACGACGTGGTGCAGCGGACGGTCCCTTCTTGCAGCGACTTTCCCCGGGGTGTCTCGGCAGTTCCGGAAGTGTCTGAGCAATTCTTTTTCTAAAAGAGCAAATTTCTCCAGCGCGGCATGTCCCGCTGTTCTCTTGGGTGCGACGCGCTCATTGAGGAAGGGGACGGACACGATGTCTGTCTCAGGTGTTTGGGTCTCCGGCACGCTGAGGCAGCCTTCGTGGATACATCCTCCGAGATTTGTTGTGTACACACAGGGACCTGGTACTCCGGCACCTAGATCAGTTGGGGCTACAGGTCAACTGGGAAAAGAGCAAGCTCTCCCCCGCGCAGAGCATCTCCTTTCTCGGTATGGAACTCGACTCCATCTCCATGACAGCGTGACTGACTACAGAGCGCGCCCGGTCAGTGTTACACTGCCTGATGCACTTCAGGCAGCCAGCGGTCTTCCTGAAACAATTTCAGAGGCTCCTGGGGCACATGGCATCCTCGGCAGGGGTGGTCCCCCTCGGGTTGATGCACATGCGACCGCTCCAACACTGGCTACAGAGTCGAGTTCCTTGGAGAGTGTGGCACACCGGCAGCAGGCGTATGGTCATCACGCCTTTCTGCCGGCGCACCCTGACCCCTTGTTCGTCTATGGCCTTCCTACGGGAGGGGGTCCCCCTAGGGCAGGTATCAAGACACGTCGTGGTAACGTCGGATGCCTCCCTTCAGGGCTGGGGTGCTGTGTGCAACGGGCACGCAGTGTCGAGGTGGTGGACGGGCCCCCGCCTGCGTTGGCATATCAACTGCCTAGAGTTGTGGGCTGTGCTACTTGCACTGAAGAGGTTCCAACCTTTCGTGCAGGGCAGGCACGTGCTGGTCCGGTCAGACAGCACAGCTGCCGTGGCGTATATCAACCACTAGGGTGGCGTTCGTTCACGGCAGCTAACACGACTCGCCCGACGCCTCCTCCTGTGGAGGCAGCAGGTGATCAGCTCCCTGCAAGCCGTACACATCCCGAGCGACCTGAACCAGACAGCAGACCGGCTCTCTCGTCAGTGGTCACCTTGTGGAGAGTGGCGACTCCACCCCCACGCGGTTCAGCTCATATGGTAGTAGTTCAGCCAGGCGCAGGTGGACCTGTTTGCCTCCCCGGACTCCACACATTGTCCGCTTTGGTACTCCCTATCCGATGGTCCCTTCGGTACAGATGCCCTTGCGCACAGCTGGCCGCGGGACAAGAGGAAGTACGCCTTCCCCCCAGTGAGCCTCATTGCACAGACCCTGTGCAAGGTCAGGGAAGAGGAGCATCAAGTGCTACTACTTGCGCCCTACTGGCCCAACCGGACTTGGTTCTCAGAGCTGGTGCGCCTGACAACAACTCCCCCTGGCCGAAAGAGGTCCTTCCTCAGGGGAAGGGCACGTTTTGGCATCCCAGGCCAGACCTCTGGGACCTCCATGTCTGGCCCCTGGACGGAATGAGGAGATCCTGAGTGACCTACCCCCGGCCGTGGTAGAGACCCTCACACAGGCTAGGGCCCCGGCCACTAGGAGACTGTATGCCTTCAAGTGGCGCCTCTTCTCGTCCTGGTGCTCTTCTCATGGAGAAGACCCACAGAGATGCTCGATCAGGTACGTACTGTCCTTTCTCCAGGAGAGACTTGAGAAGAACCTCTCCCCTTCCACACTGAAGGTGTATGTTGCCGCTATAGCCGCACATCACGATCCAGTTGCTGGTAAGTCTCTAGGACAGCACGACCTGGTCACCAGGTTCCTTAGGGGCGCGAGACAGTTGAATCCGCCTCGCCCGCGCCCCGTACCCTCTTGGGACCTCGAAGTGGTCCTGGAGGGCCTCCAGAGGCCCCCCTTCGAGCCCCTAGGAGAGGCCGATCTTTCTCGTCTGTCGATGAAGACGGCCCTCCTGGTAGCGCTCGCCTCCTTCAAGAGGGTAGGGGACCTACAAGCTTTCTCTGTGTCCTCGGGTTGCCTAGAATTCGGGCCTGGAGACTCTCACGTTATCCTGAGACCACGGCCCGGCTACGTGCCCAAAGTTCCCACCACTCCCTTCCGGGACCAGGTGGTGAACTTGCAGGCGCTCCCCAGCGGGGAGGAAGACCCAGCCCCATCCGTGTTGTGTCCAGTACGCGCACTGCACCTCTACTTGGACCGCACGCAGAGCTTCAGAAGCTATGAGCAGCTCTTTGTCTGTTTTGGAGGTCAGCAGGGAGAGCTGTCTCCAAACAGAGACTGGTGCACTGGATCGTGGATGCCATTTACTTGGCATACCGGTCGCAAGATCGCCCCTGCCCCTTAGGAGTTAAGGCACATTCCACT
This sequence comes from Triplophysa rosa, assembly GCF_024868665.1. Taxonomy (NCBI): domain Eukaryota; kingdom Metazoa; phylum Chordata; class Actinopteri; order Cypriniformes; family Nemacheilidae; genus Triplophysa; species Triplophysa rosa. The sequence goes on along the minus strand of NC_079905.1, from coordinate 18,093,845 downwards.
CGGGGTGTCGCCTCCTCGTGGGCACTGGCTCAGGGCGCCTCTCTGGCAGACATCTGCAGAGCTGCGGGTTGGGCTACGCCCAATACCTTCGCGAGGTTCTACAACCTCCGCTTTGAACCGGTGTCAGCCAGCGTCCTGCAGGGCAACAGGTAGGACCGGCAACCGTTAGGGCGTATGCTTGCGGAAGCCCTTCCCCCTCCGGGGGGAGAAGTGGTGACCCCGCCTCACTTCTTTCCCTTCGGGTAAAGAACAGGCATTCCATCCATCACTAAGCACCCTTCCAGGGGACAGGCTGGGCAGAGCAGCCCTGCCCCCTTAGGCCGGGGAACAGTTGAGTTATCTCCCAGATGGCTCTAACCGGACCTAGTGCTCCAGACGTGGTAACCCCCCCTCCGTGGGCTGTTCCGTCTGATGTATCCTCATGAATGGTTCCCACCTTGGCAACCCATGACCTCCCCAGGTGGACTCCCACCTTGCGGTTAACTCCTGCAGTCCGCACATCCTTCCCATGAGTTCTCCCCTGATGGTGAGACCATGTGGTGTCTCCACTAATTCCTCCCTATGGTAGGTAGTGGCCTCTGCAGCGTTTTTCCCCCAGGGGGAATAATGCTTACCCAGTGGCCCGTACGGTGCCGGGCGGCTTCTCGCCATTTAGAGAATTAGGCCTCCGCCCGTGACGGCCGGCGTTAGGGGGCTTCCCAACTTTTGTGGAAAGCTCTGGGTCCCCCTTCCTCTCCACTGGAAGGTCATAATTTCGCGTTAGCGTGTTCGTCTGACTCGCCCAGGCCAGTCAACGTCGCTCCGCAGAGATTGTGACGCGGCTCAGTGCTGTGGCGTTTTCCATAGGAACCCCATTCTGTCGGTTCGACACAACGTCGAGAGACCGACAGAAAGGGAACGTCTTGGTTACGGATGTAACCTCGGTTCCCTGATGGAGGGAACGAGACGTTGTGTCCCTCATGCCACAACACTGGCCGCCCACCCCAGCGGTCGGGGGAGGATGCTTTAGGCTCCTCAGACCAAAGGTGAATGAATGAGCACGCCGGCTTCCCTCTTATACCCGGACATCCGGGGAGGAGCCCGGCATGCAAATTTCATTCGCCAATTTTCATTGGCCTTTTCTAAATACTCAGAAGATGATAGGTTCTCAAGACAAACCCCATTCTGTCGGTTCGACACAACGTCTCATTCCCCCCATCAGGGAACCGAGCTTACATCCGTAACCAAGACGTTTTCCCTTGTCACTTTGACTGGGGGTGAAAAGTTGTGTGCTTTGAGGAGGAAAAAAAATAAGGGTTGCAGTAAAGTAAAATGGTGCTGTAGCGGGTTCGCTATATTGAGGAAGGAAGAGGACGAGGTTGGTGGGACTGACACGAGCTTTTATTTTATTGTAGTTTATCGCCACATACCCCCATCGCCCGCCTCAGGCCGGGGAGCCCCCCGGCCTGCAGCCCCCCCCCATTTCTGGAGAGGAAGTCGGCTACAACCATTTGGGCACCCGGCCTGTGGACCACCTGGAACTTAAAAGGCTGTAGCGCCAGATACCAACGGGTGATCCTGGCGTTGGTATCTTTCATGCTGTGGAGCCACTGCAGGGGAGCGTGGTCCGAACAGAGGGTGAATTCCCGGCCCAGGAGGTAGTATCTAAGGGTGAGAACGGCCCATCTGATGGCCAAACATTCTTTCTCGATGGTGCTGTACTTAGTCTCTCTCTTTGAGAGCTTGCGGCTAATGTACAGCACCGGCCGTTCCTCACCCCCCACCTCCTGTGCCAGGACGGCACCCAGCCCCCTGTCCGACGCGTCAGTCTGCAACAAGAAAGGAAGAGAAAAGTCAGGAGAGTGTAAGAGCGGCCCGCCACACAGGGCAGCCTTCACCTGGGAAAACGCCTGCTGGCACTGCTCCATCCATTGGACCGGATCTGGTGCCTCCTTTTTAGTAAGATCAGTCAGCCGGCTGGTGAGGTCCGAATAGTTGGGCACAAAACGTCTGTAATATCCCGGCAGCCCCAGGATCTGTCTTACCTCCTTTTTGGTCTTGGGACTCGGGCAGGTCGCAACGGCTGCGGTCTTATTAATTTGGGGCCGCACTTGTCCGTGTCCCAAGTGGAAGCCCAGATACCTAACCTCCACCCGCCCAACCGCGCACTTCTTCGGGTTGGCCGTGAGACCGGCCGCCCTCAGCGCTCCCAGGACCGCCCTCAAGTGTTGGATATGCCGTATGGGGTCGGAGGATACGGTCCATGAGTCGCTGAAAGGTGGCTGGCGCTCCGAACAAACCGAACGGAAGTGTCACGAATTGGTGTAATCTGAACGGCGTGGTGAAGGCAGTTTTTTCCTTAGATAATGGCGATAGGGGGATCTGCCAGTACCCTTTCGTTAAGTCCAATGTCGAATAAAAACGAGCCGTGCCTAGCCGGTCCAGTAATTCGTCAACCCGTGGCATTGGATAGGCATCGAATTTCGATACTGCGTACACTTTGCGATAATCCACGCAGAACCTGACCGAGCCGTCCGTCTTGGGAACCAAAACTATCGGGCTCGCCCAGTCACTGTTGAATTCTTCTATTACCCCCATCTCGAGCATTGCCGCTAATTCCGTCTGAACCACATTTTTCTTGTGCTCAGGTAAACGATAGGGCCGGCTACGAACCACTACGCCCGGCACCGTCTCGATATGGTGCTGAATGAGTTTCGTGCGTCCCGGTAGGGGCGAGAACACGTCTGCGAATTCCGCCTGCAACCTGGCTATGTCCGTGAGCTGGGAGGGTGAGAGGTGATCTCCTCCCGGAGCCAGAGTGAGTGATTGTGGTTTTATATTCGCTTGTCCCAGATCATCCTCTCCACTAATTACCGTCGCCAGCATCACGGGTTCCACCTCCTGCCATTTTTTAAGGAGATTGAGGTGGTAAATTTGACGTGCCCCGCTCCTATCTGACCGTACTACTTCATAATCAAGATCTCCCACTTGCCGTGTGACCTTAAACGGCCCTTGCCGCTTCGCTAGTAATTTGGAACTCGAGGTGGGGAGTATTACAAGCACTTTTTCTCCCGGTGAAAATTTCCTGAGGTTGGTTCCCCTGTTATACAGCCGGCTCTGTTTATCCTGGGCCTGTAACAAATTCTCCATAGATAGCCGCCCCAGTGTATGGAGTTTTGTTCTCAGGTCCAGGACATGTTGAATTTCGTTCTTGCTGTTGGAGGGTCCGTCCTCCCAAGTCTCTCTCAGGACGTCCAAAACCCCTCGGGGCTGGTGCAATGGCGCTTTTGGGGAGGCCGGAGGGTTTACCAGCTGACATTCACGGCACGAGGCGCACCACCTGCGTACGTTCTCGTGAATGCCCGGCCAAAAGAATCGGGCCATGAGGCGATTTAGTGTCGTGTTTTGTCCTAAATGCCCCACCATGGGATTACAATGTGTGGCACCGTGGCACTAGTAACTGGGTTGTATCTTCCTTTGTTTGAGCGTCTTGGGTCACTCGATACAACCAGTCTTTTATGATTGCAAAATACGGGTAGGAGCGCGGTCGGGCAGGTTGGAGAGGTTGACCGTCCACATAGCGGACCTGTTCAAAGGCGAACTTGAGAGATTCGTCCCGGGATTGTTCCAGGGGAAAGTCATCGCGTTCCGAGAGGATTCGCCCCTCGGATCCGCTCGCTTCCCCTGAAACAGCCTCTCCTGCCTGCACGAGCGTGCCGCCTCCTGGTGCCTCTAGACCCCAAGCGACACCCACACATAAGCACCCCAATAATTCCGCGAATGCAGGCCAATTAGTTCCCAAGATTAGCGGGTGTCGGAGGTGTGGGTTAACCGCTACCTCAACTCTATGCTTTTCTCCCCTGAATTGAATCATGACGGGGATTACAGGATATCTCACCACATCCCCGTGTACGCACCGTACCCGAACCATGCGGCTATTATCCAATGCCCCGGGCCGAACCAGGCTTTGATGGATGGAGGTCTGGTTACAACCGGAATCCACCAGAGCCGGGTATGTACCCCCCCTTATACTCACAGGAATTTGGTACCATCCATTCTGACCGGGGGCAGCCTGCGGCGTGTCGGGAACCCGGATCATTGTCCCGACCTCCATCACTGAGCACCGATCGACAAAATGATCCGGGTCTCCACATCGCCAAAAGGCCGGCCCAGGCGTCTCCGCCATCCGGGTGGTGGGAAGTGGAGCATGGGAAGGGCGCGGAGAGAGGGTGGACCCATTGCCGTCCTGAAATCCCCGGGGCGGAGCGCGGTACCCGGTTGTGTAGTCCCCGGGCTGTGGGAACCTTCATCGAGGCGGCACTCGTGGCGGACCGGGTGGACGGGACCTGAGTGCAGGGACAGAACGAGGAGAGAGAGATAGAGAAGAGGGGGAGAGAGGAACAGCCTCCGGAGAGGAGAGAGAGACAGCCGGGAGGGGTTCACCAACCCCGGGGCACACCACCATCTGGTCTTCCGCCAGGTGGATGGCTGAATCCAGCGACGTCGGGCGGTGGCACTGGAACCACTCGGCCGTTTTCATCGGAAGCCGAGCGATAAACTGCTCCAGCACCACGCGGTCGATGATGTCCTCGATGTCGCCTTTCCCAGCCAGCAGCCATTTGCGGCAGGAGTCCCGCAGCTGGTGGGCCATCACGAAGGGCCGGCCGTTTTCGCCCAGACCCAGCGACCGGAATTGCTGACGATGCTCCTCCGGGCTACGGCCGACCCTCTGCAGGATGGCCCTCTTCAGGTCGTTGAAGACCAGGAGGTTCTGGACGGGCAGTGGCCGAGCCGCCAGTTGCGCTTCCCCCGACAGCAATGGCAGGAGTCGCCTCGCCCAATCCTCCGGGGGCCAGCCGCTAGTCTCCGCCGTCTTCTCGAAGAGGTCGAGGAACGCCTCTGGGTCATCCTCTGGCCCCATCTTCGACAGCGGTAAGAACGCGGCGGTCGTCGCGGGAGCGGACGCCTCTGCCCGAACCCCCTGGTCCACCCAGCTCCGGAAGCTCTCGCGGTCCTCTCGCTGGGCCTGGAGGATAGTCTGGAAGCGGAGGTCGTGGTCACTCCGAAGGTCCATCAGTGCCTGGTGTTGTTCGCGGTGGAGGACCGCGAGAGATGCGATGATGTCCGCAAACGGCGTGCCCGATGTTGCCTGCATGACGGCGGTGGCCCTCCTACTTCCTTCCCGGGTTTCGGCACCAGTGTAGCGGGTTCGCTATATTGAGGAAGGAAGAGGACGAGGTTGGTGGGACTGACACAAGCTTTTATTGCTTCGCCACACGAGAAAACAAAAAGTCCATTCATACAACACATAAATCCACAGCTTTTCCTTCAGCCTGGCTTGAGACGATAATAATCCAGCAAAGTCCTTCGTTCTTTCCTGCGAGGTTCCGTGACCGTGGCAGCCCGTGTGCAGTCCTTCTCTCTCTTCCCGTTGAGCGTCTCCTGGGTCTTTATATATTGTCTCCCCGCGCCCTTACTGGAATGAGACACTGGTGTTGGTTGTTTGTATTTACTCCACTCACTTACCGCTCGTCTCCCGGCTCTCTCTCCTGCTGCAGACCTCGCTAAACCACGCCCCCCTCGCCACAGGTGCATAGTTGGGGCCCCCATACATGGATTTGCCTAGGGCCCCCAAATCACTAAATCCACCCCTGCCTACTGTACAGACAGTCACTATTGACTGTGACGCGTCCTCTCTCTCACTCGCTCCAAGGATTTTTTTTAAATTAATATTCCAAATAAAAGGGAACATCAGTGCATTTTTTATAATTTAAAGAACAAAAATCAAAGGACGGGAAAAGAACTAATCTTGTGGATGTCTTTTAAGGGATTATCAACATGTTAAGGATATTTATGCGTGTAACGTAGTTAAATTACTGTGATCCAAAATATCATGTGATTGATGCCTGTATACTGGCAGCTCCGTCGATATTTTTAGAGCTGGTATAGGGGACCCCCAAGAGCATTGACACAATTTGAACACTGGCAATAAGTAAATCCTATAGTTGTTTTTTACAGGACGTGCATCAGAAGGAAATCTTTATTTTATTATAACATTGTCTGTGTTAAAGCTTTTAAAGGAATTATTTAAGGTATTATCTAATATATTATTGAATAGGAACGTTCCTCTAACACACCAGCAGAGTCCTTAGCAGAAGTATTTTAACCATTGTATTGTCAGTGAAACTTACTGTATATCTCAATGTATTGAATGTGATCTGATAATATAGACTAATTGATTTTTATTTCAGGGGCCAACTGGCAATACTGGTGACACAGGCCCTGAGGGCCCTATTGGACCAAAAGTAAGAAGATAAGACACCTTAAAGATGTGATATTGTAAATGGTTATCATAACATTTACATTTATTCATTTGGCAGATGCTTTTATCCAAAGCGACTTACAAGTAGGAGAGCATATAAACATTTTGTCAACACGCTAAACAGTACTGTTAGTTTACAAGGCCATGCTACTAGGAGGATCAAAGGAGAGAATGAATAACATTTTCTTAGACACTAGACATTGACAGTTATTGGTTGGTTAAATAAATGCGGAACAGGTATGTTTTGAGCATCATGACATTAAGAAAATCACAAGGAATAACACTGACATCTTTCTGAGGGTGAACGAGGACCCAGTGGACCCACCGGACCTTCAGGTGACCCTGGCATTGGGTTTCCTGGTTCAAAAGTAATCTTCATATTTTTATAAATGTTGTGTTTCACAAATATGTTTAATTTACGAGTTATCTCATTTCTTTTCAACACAATATTTATAAAACGCAATACAATATCAATACAAATCTGATCTGTATTCGTAGAAGAAGCATATTAAATAACTCTTTGTGTTTGCTAAGGGGGGCAAAGGCAACCAGGGGAGACCTGGGCCACTTGGAGCTACTGGTATAGGTGAACCAGGACTACCTGTGAGTTTAAAGGACAAGCTATATTAAACTGACGTTTTATACCATTAGACACCATTAGAGGGTGTTAAACATTCTCATATTTGCTAGCTGTACTAGTAACAGGAAACAAGTACAGTATACACAGGGGCGCAACTGCACATTTTCTGAGGGGTATGAAAGATCAGTATTGGCGCCCCCCCATCGGCCACCCCAATATAGAAAACACACATCAAATAAAAAATCCACAGATAAGTTGTATATTACATTTGGAGTCATTCTAGTTATATTTTACATCATGTGAAGGTGACAATCAGATTTGCATCTACAACAAAAGCATAAAGGTTTCCTTTTACATAAACACTTTTCCAACTGCTTCACAGTGTAACAGATACACAATTCTGAAAGGATATATTACATTCTGAAAACCAATGAAACAGAGGAGCAAAAAGTAGTAAAAGTACATAAAGTTTAAGTTCAGACATACACAATAAATTAGGGCTGAAACTAACGATTATTTTATATTTGTCACGAATCACAGTGGAAGAAAGAACCCAAATGCAGGCAGGCAGTGAAGGGGTTAATGAAACAAGACTTTAATAACAAAAACACAAACAAAACACCCTCGATGGGGAAAACAGAACTGAGAGCTGAATACAAAACAAAAGACTTCCCACGAAGTCTTTACTGTTTTAAGAACAGTAAAAACTAAACTAAAGGACACGACCAAACATCTTAACTCAACACACGACAAGGGTAGAACACAACACTCACAGAGCATGGGCACGGCTAGGGACAGGACACTCTACAAGCAAAACACAGGACATCCAGATACGTAACATTGTACAATACACGAGCACAAGACAAAGAAACATGAGGGCATTTATAGGTAAGACAAACGAAGGATAACGAGCGAGGGCAGGTGGGAAACAGACACGGCAGGGAAGCAATACATGAAATGAGAGGGGCGGGGCCAATGACAAGACACGAGAAAACACATGAGATGTCAAAAACATAAACATCTCATGGCTTTCTCACATATAACCTAAGGGCTCTGTCCCGATCCTGCCACACGACTAGAAATGCATAAGCAAGAAGGTAGGACCGTGACAATATTAATTGGATAACATGCTAAACAATTTTTAATTTGATAGTTTGCTTATAATAACTAAATAAAACCCCAAGGCTATTTATTGTATTCTTTGAAAAGTGAGTTTCACTTATAGAGTCTAGAATTTTTACATTTAATACCATTAACAAAAACGCTTGTCCAGTTTTTTCCCACTTGGGCTTTAAAACTTTAAAACGAATGCTTAGTTTGTGGTTAATTAATATTTAATAAAAACACAACAATAAAATAGCCTATGTTAAACATACCTTTACTGTGCATTTATAATTAAAACTTTTATTGAAAAACTAAATAAGACGGATAACAGACATTAACACAAATAAATATAAAATGCCTTAAAACATTTTTAGTTTGTGGTTCATATTTTATGAAAACACATCATTAAAGTAAAATTAAGACAAACTCACTTACATTGAGCGAAGAAATTATTTTTTATTAACAATTTTTTTGTGCTCTTGTTTCTGTCATCCTGTCAATCATTACGCTGTTTCACTGTCCTCACGCAATCTCTCCGGTGCTCTGTGCTCCGCGCTGTTCCAACCCGGTCACATGAATTGCGTATAAATAACACGCTGTTGCATTATCGTGAAATACGTACGCCAAAGTTCGATTTTGCGTGCATAAATACGCCAATGTATGCGTGCACCTCGCTGGAGAGCAGCCATTTTGAAACGTATATGAAGAGGAAACACTGAAATAATTAAAATAATACTGTCAGGTTTAGGGTTTGGGTTAGGGTAGAGGTTATAATATGCACGCACGCTAACATTAGGTTTAGGGTTTGAGTTAGGGGACAGGTTAATAAGACAAATTGCCGGTTAATATGCACGCGCGCTAAATTGGCTTATCATATGCATGCAAAATCGAACTTTGGCGTACGTATTTCACGATAATGCAACGCGCGTGTTATTTATACGCAATTCATGAGAATGGCCTGTTGCAGAAGACGCATCTGCTCGCGTTATATGAAGAACACGGGACTGACGTTCAAACTGCACAGCTCGCGTCGTCATATGGGGAAAACGTTTAATGAAGAACCCGATAACTAGCTTATATGCGTGATAGTGGGAGACTTAAGCCGTCTCAGACTCTCCCGAAAGTCATTATAAAGGTCCTTCACAAACATAGATTTATTTTATAAGCGCCAAAAATGTAGGTCTAGAGGTGAACTGATATTGTATTATAATATGAACTACATCTCAGGCAACGTTAAATAACTTAAAGATTTACAGAGATGAAATGACAATCGATATTTATCCACTTGGACATTGTTTTTACTTGTCAATTTACTTGTTTTTCATTTTCATGTTCCGTTCTGCGCTTTGGGAAGTTTCTTTGCTCGATCCATTTGGTCATTTGACTGTCAAAGAGTGATTGGTTGACATAATAACTTGATAATATATATATATATAATATAATATAATATATATATTTATTGAACTCGTTTAAAATGCTAGACAAAAGTGAAACTAAAACGTTTTAGATAATGACTTTTTCGTTATATTTTTTATTATTTATAACGTTTTATTAAAAATAACGTTAAATAATATTTTGGCACAATGGCGCCCCCCTTGTGCTGCGCCCCTATGCACCGCATATACGGCATACCTCATTTTTGCGCCACTGAGTATACATCTTATCCACCAAGTGTGTATTATATACTACTAATAAGTAGTCTATCTGTTTAGGGCCCACCAGGACCCCAAGGAGTTCAAGGCAGCCAAGGTTTTCCAGGGGAGGGATTGCCAGGACCAAAGGCAAGAGTTAACAACAGATACCTCCATTAACCAGCTTCAATGTGATAGCTGTACAGAAATGTCCATGAAAAATCAGCTCTGTTGTTTACTACACTGGTTTCAGGGTGACAGAGGATTTGAGGGCCTTAAAGGTGTTCGGGGACCTCCAGGGATTGGCAACAAGGGGGAGAAGGTATGGCACTTACTACAAAAAAATATATGTTAAAGTGATGATGATGTTGAATATCAAATGTAGTCATAAGACACTGCTCTGAGAATGTCTGTTTTTGTAGGGTAACTTGGGGGAGCCAGGTTTGCCTGGACTGATGGGATTTCCAGGAGTAGGGATCCAAGGAGAGAAGGCAAATGTTCTTAACTAACGAAAGACTCTGCAGTAATTCATAATTTAAAAAAGCACATTTTCATTTTAAATGCTTTTATGATGTCATGTCTTGGTACAGGGTGACCAGGGGCTCATAGGACCACTCGGCCCAAGAGGCCCTTCTGGAGTGGGCAAAGTTGGCCCAAAGGTATGGTGTCACATTATTTTATCAATCTAGTATTTTATTTATATAGTATAAAATGGAAAACGTCTTAAGAGACTGAGAGTATGTGCTGTACATTTAATGCATTATTTACCTTGTAAAACAATTGGGATGTGTGGCAGTTTTATCCTTGGCATGCATTAAGCCTGGCTCAGACTACAGGAGTTTTAAAATCCTGACAGATTTCAAATTCTGGTTGCAGCACACACATAAGGAGAATCTTAACAGATTCTCTTATTTAAAATCTTAAACCTGGCTCAGACTACAGGAGTTTTAAAATCCGGAAAGATTAAAAATTCTGGTTGCAGCACACACATAAGAAGAATCTTGACAGATTATTTTATTTAAATTCTTAAACAAGCTCACACTCATCAGTGTACAACTAAATTACACATATTTTACATATCCATAGGATATGCAGTTTTGTAAAAGGAGCTAATAGTAACCGTTTTAATGGGTTTACTATTTTTAGATGTTGACATCACATCTACATTTGAATCTCTTTTTCAAGCACTACAAAAATAGGTTTGCCCTTTGTAAACTTGCATTTATGAATGTGAAATGTCCAGATAAGAAAACGTTGGGGCGTAAAGTTGTGTTTATAAATAAGCCTAAAGGTAGCAAGTGCAAAAGTAAAAATTTAGAAAGTTTTATTGGAAGTTTTTTATTTCATAATTGCACATCAAAAGACATCCTAAGACACCCAAACTACAGGATAATATTAAGATTATCATACCAGAGGACGCCTCTTACGTCATCTCACCGGGAAACAGAAGTAAACAAAGGGACATCGCAAAGTTAATTTCACGTGATCTCACCTGGCAACGGTTGTGTAACGTCTTTGTCGCTCTCTGAATGATTCTCTGTCTGTCTGTCCAAAGCCGCGGGAACGTATTTTGAGCAGGGGGTGCTATAATGCTTTTTGCTAGGGCTGAAGTTATGACTGTGCTTTGGGCGAGCCGCTTAAGTTTAATGTTAATAAATAACGGAAGAAAAAAAATAGTTGCTGCCGAGAATAAAGATGAATGCCAATGTGATTATAAGATACAGCATAAAAACAAACACATAAACGCATGTTATCTGTATGCCTATAGCCAAATAACAATCTGTTGAACGAAACTACAAGCTGCGCGTTAGCAGTTAACTTACCCGGTACATTTAAAACCGACGCGACTTCTCCCCAGCTCTTTTCCTTATCTGTGCGGTTGTGGTATGTTTTGGAGGATACATTATATAGACAATCATGCTGTTGCCACAAGTTGTTCTTCCATCTCCGCTGTCCAACGTACCCTTGCAGGAGCTTTCGCGGTCGACATTTTTAAAGGTCTGTCAGTCACCTTGCAGATGTGCCTCTCATTGGCTGTTGCGAAAGTACCAACGTCATCACCCCGATTTAAAATCCTAAATATCAAACATGTTTGATATGATCGGGGCGGCCCCGATTTCTCTCGGAGCAGATCGGGAGGTGTAAGATTCGATCTGTGAACGCCTCACATTACGTGATAATCTGGGCCGAATCTCGGACCCGATCGAGGTTCCGGACCCGATTTTTTCAAAGATTCTCGGGAGGGGAAATCGGGGTAAATTCTGGCCGAGAATCCTGTAATCTGAGCCAGGCTTTAGAGAGTAATATTTATCATTTTGTATTAAGTTTTATTACATTTTTGTTAGGTTGTTTGTTTTATGTTCAATTTTACAGTAAATAACATGCAAGTGTCTCTTTACTTATTGTTACATTTGTTCACAGGGAGACCAGGGCTTTCCAGGAGAGCCTGGACTTCAAGGTGAGAGAGGAATTGGAGAACCTGGGCCAAAGGTAATGTATGGACAAAATACATGTTTCAATAAACATATATCGGCATATAAATGTTCTATGTAGTAATGGCAAATTTGTCATTTTAGGGAGAGCTGGGAGCAGATGGAGCAGCCGGTATTCCTGGAATCCCAGGAGAAGATGGCTCTGTGGGTCAAAAGGTAGGAAAGATGTTTATTATGAGTGATAGGTTTGTTCTAATAAGATTATGGTTGGTCACTTAAAATAAAATCATGCTGTTAATCTCTCTCTCTCTCTCTTTATATACAGTATATATATATATATATATATATATATACACACACGCACACACACACACACACACACACACACACACACACACACACACATATATTCAATTCAATTTTATTTGTATAGTGCTTTTCACAATGTAGATTGTTCCAAAGCAGCTTTACAGGAGAAAAACTGAAAAACACAGAGAATGTAAAACACAGCACAGTGCATGGTGTTTATAGAACATATACAGTGCATATGTTTTATATATATGTAACGGAGGCCAGCTAGTGAAGAGCTGTGCAGTGTGTAAACCTCACTTCCCGACCAACAGAGACGCTCTAGCGACAGACACTAGAGACTGCGGTCTTTAGCCTCCTCGTTAGAGCGCCCGTCTCCCATCCGGACCGATGCCGGTTCGAGGCCCGAGCCGAGCGGGGCAAGTACATATATGTATATACCCTGGACCCAGTCATAAGTTGCACGGGTATATTTGCAGCAATTGCCAACAACACATTGCATGGGTCAAAATAATATAAAATGTCAAAACTATTTTTGTGAGTGGATGTAGCAAAATCACACAAAAAATGGCCAGAAACATGCCTACAAACTTCATTCACTGCTGTCCGCTCTTTGGGAATTACCTACTCGAGTTTGATATATGTAAAGCTTAGAAATTCAGCTTTCGGGTTCATCTACTCTCCACAACGTCATTACAGCAGTAAGCCAATAGAGACCGATTAAACAAACCCGTTTCTTCTTAGCAACGGCCTGCTACAGCTACAACTTTAAAGGCGATTTTCCAGAGTTTTAAATATTGTATCTTGGCCAAATATTGTCCTATCCTAACAAACCATATATCACTGGAAAACGTATTTATTCAGCTTTCAGATGATGTATAAATCTCAAGTTCAAATTCACCCTTATGACTGGTTTTGTTGTCCAGGGTCACATATAAATCGAAACTATCAACCAAACTGCAGTTCCCTTTCTGTCTGTCTCTCGACGTTGTGTCGAACCGACAGAATGGGGTTTGTCTTGAGAACCTATCATCTTCTGAGTATTTAGAAAAGGCCAATGAAAATTGGCAAATGAAATTTGCATGCCGGGCTCCTCCCCGGATGTCCGGGTATAAGAGGGAAGCCGGCGTGCTCATTCATTCACCTTTTGTTCTTCAGAGCCTACGCATCTGATGAGCTTCTCTACGATCTTGGTGATCATTCTTTCTGCTGGAATCTACGACGTGGTCCCTTCCTGCAGTGACTCTCCCCTGGGCGTTTCGGCAGTTCCGGAGGTGTTCGAGCAAATTTCCTTTTCTAAAAGAGCAAATTTCTCCAGCGTGGCTTGTCCCGCTGTTCTCATGGGTGCAACACACTCATCGAGGAGGGGGACGGACACAATGCCTGCTTCCAGTACGCTGGGGCAGACGTTGTGGATACGTCCTGCCCGCACTGCGGGCGGTGACGATTCAGACGTTGCGTCACAGGTGGCTGTGTTCCCACGGGACTCAGCCACCACCTCGTTTGCTCCCCGTTCCGTGGCGGCAGGACTACGGCCCTGCCGTCCGCTATGGCAAGCAGCGAGGGTGATATGAGGATTACTGTGAGCGATAATCCGCCAGCCACGGCTCACGGACCGTTCACACCTCGTTTCGCTCGTCTGACCGTTCCCCAAAAAAGACGGTCCGCCGTCTTATTCCTCAATCACGTATTCGGACACGATGCGTGATGATGAGATGTCTCTTGCAGCATCGGGGGGTGACGTACTGCCATCCGACTCCGACGATTCCTCGGGCTCCCTCCCTCGGGGGGTCGAGCCCAGGAAGAAGCGGACGTCGAAATGTCAGCCATGCTTTCCCGGGCCGCCGTGAGTGTTGGGTTGCAGTGCCCGCACTGCCTCTCCCGGCGTTCGCGGCTGGCTACATGGCGCCTCGGGTTTGAGCGCGGCTCCAAGCCGCGCCCGCCCCCAGTGCCGTGTTTACCGGAAGTGCATGAGGAACTTAGTAAGACCTGGAACGCCCCCTTTCCGGCACGTTTCACGTCAAACAAAGTTCTGTCACCCTCTCTTCCCTCGAGGTTGAGACAGCTGGAGGATGCGTCGGTGTCCCCAGGTGGAGTTGCCGCCGCGGTGCACTCGTGCCCGTAGGTGGCGGCCACCTGGGGGGGCTCGACCTAGACTCCCGTCCAAAGCATGTGGTGTCTCGGCATCTCTGGTGTCGAGAGCTTACATTGCGGCGGACCAAGCTGCCTCCTCTCTCCACGCTATGGCTCCTGCCAGGCCAGGGCGTTGAGAGAGCTCCACGAGGGTAAGACCGACCCAGCGCTTATGCAGGAACTCCGCGCCGCCACCGACCTCGCTCTACGGGCGACCAAGGTGACCACGCGGGCCCTGGGTCGGACGATGTCCACACTTGTGGTCCATGAGAAACTCCTCTGGCCGATACTTGCGCAGATGAGTAACGCTGAGAAGGTCCGCTTTCTCGACGTACCCGTCTCGCAAGGGGGGGCTGGTTGGTGTTACTGTGGAGGGTTCTCGACAGTAAAAAGCAGTCCTCCGTGCCGCAACTCGGCCGCCTCGGCCGTCGAGTCCCGTGCACTGTCTGCTTCCCAGCAGCCCTGGTCCTCTTCGACGCCCTCCAGCTCTGGCGCCCCCCCACTCAGGCCCCCCCCCCTGGAGGAGACAGCGAAGAGGAGACCATCGCCCCATCAGCAGCCGCGGCGAAGCGGCCCTCATGGGAAGACCTCAGGGGGATCGAGGCTACCATTGGGCCCGACCCCAGCCACATCGCTGGGAAATCGGATAGGGACGGATCCTGCCCCGTCTCTCCATCTGCTGGCCCCCTCCGGGGGGCTAGCGCCCACTTACTCTCAAAAAAGAGAGTTTCCTCTCTCTCTGGGTTATCACAGCCGCTCCCACCCTCTGCACGACGGTGAACGGCAAACTCGACGTTGCGTCATGGCGAAGCGCAATGTCGAGTATAAACACCAGCCCTCAGCACTCTCAGTCAGACAGTGCGTTGAGCTGCGCAGTCGCCAGGCAGGAAAAACAGCAGAGCCGATCTCCTCCCCGGGGGACCTCCCCCGGCAAGGAATCCGTACTGCTAGCCATCGAACCACCCCCCGGGGGGACGATGAAAAAGATCGTACCTTTAGTCCCCGTCTCATTTCTGGGAGCCTGTCCGGCTTCCCAGACTGTCAGGCTGGCTAGGGAAGACGATCCGTCTCGGCTACGCGATCCAGTCGCCTCACGCCCGCCAAGTTCAGCATCCGATATACCTCAGTCAGAGGCTAGGATGTTCCCGTACTTCGGGCCGAGGCCGCCACCCTTCTGGTGAAGGGAGTGATCGAGCCCGTCTCACCAGCCGAGATGTTCAGCGGGTTTTACAGCCTGTACTTCATTGTCCCCAAGAAAGGCGGGGGGTTGCGCCCTATCTTGGGTCTGTGTGTTCTGAACAGGCATCTACACAGTAGCTGCCTTTCAGGTTGATCACGCAGAAGCGCATCCTGACGTCTGTCAGGTGTCAGGACTGGTTCATGGCAATCGACCTGAAGGACGCGTACTTCATGTCTCGTTCCTCCCTCGACATCGGCCGTTCCGACGGTTCGTGTTCGAGGGACGGGCATATCAGTACAGGGTCCTCCCCTTCGGTCTGTCCCTTACTCCACGAGTCTTTACGAAGGTCGTGGAAGCCGCCCTCCTTCCCCTTAGGGAAGGAGGTGTGCGGGTACTAAACTATCTCGACGACTGGCTCAGTTTGGCGCACTCTTGAGATCTGTTGTGTACACACAGGGACCTGGTGCTCCGGCACCTAGATCGGTGGGGCTACAGGTCAACTGAGAAGAGCAAGCTCTCCCCGGTGCAGAGCGTCCTCTTTCTCGGTGGGGAACTCGACTCTGTCCTCATGAGCGGCCCTGCTCACCCCCCGCGGGGGGCGTGAGACCCGCGACGAGGAAGCCCGCACCCACGCGGCCTCCCAGAGGCAGTGCGACTGACTACAGAGCGCACCTGATCAGTGTTGAACTGCCTGAAGCTTTCAGACAGTCAGCAGTCCCCCTGAAACTATTTCAGAGGCTCCTGGGATACATGGCATCCTCGGCGGGGGTGGTCCCCCTCGGGTCGATGCACATACGACCGCTCCAACACTGGCTACAGAGTCAAGTTCCTTGGAGAGCGTGGCACACCGGCAGCAGGCGTGTGGTCACACGCTTTCTGCCGACACACCCTAACCCCCTGGTCTCCATGACCTTCTTGGGGTTGGGGTGCCGTGTGCAAACGGGCAAGCAGTGTCGGGGCGGTGGACGGGCCCCCGCCTGCGTTGGCATTTCAACTGCTTAGAGTTGTTGGTTGTGCTACTTGCATTGAGGAGGCTACTACCTCTCGTGCAGGGCAGGCACGTGCTGGTCCGGTCGGACAGCACAGCTGCTGTGGCGTATATCATTGGATTCGCTCACAGCAGCTAAACATGACTCGCCCGGCGTCTCCTCCTCTGGAGTCAGCAGGTGATCAGTTCCCTGCGAGCCACACACATCCCAGGCGTCCTGAACCAGACAGCCGATGCGCTCTCTCTTCAGACAACACCTCGCGGGGAGTGGCGACTCCATCCCCGCGCAGCCAGCTCATTTGGGAGAGGTTCGGCCAGGCACAGGTTGTCCTGTTGCCTCCCCGGACTCCACCCATTGTCCGCTTTGGTACTCCCTGTCCAAGGCAACCCTTGGCACGGATGCCCTTGCGCATAGCTGGCCGCGGGACAAGCGGAATTACGCTCCCCCCCAGTGAGCCTCATTGCACAGGGTCCTGTGCAAGGCCAGGGAAGAGGAGCATCAAGTGGTACTAGTTACGCCCCTTGGCCTAACCAGGACTTGGTTCTCGGAGCTAAGGCTCTGACAACGACTCCCCCTTGGCCGCCCCCCTGGCGATCTGCTTCCCCAGGGGAAGGGGCACGTTACAGCATCCCAGGCAGAACCTGGTCTCCATGTCTGGACGGGACGAGGAGATCCTGAGTGACCCACCCCCGGTCTGGTTGGGACATCACTCAGGCTAGGGCTTCGGCCACTGGGCAGCTATACACCCATAGGTGGCGCCTCTTCTCGTCCTGGTGCTCTTCTCGGCGAGAAGACCCGCGGAGTTGCTCGGTCGGGTACGAGCTGTCCCGTCCTCAAGAGAGACTGGGGAGTAACCTCTCCCCCTCCACACTGGGAATGTATGTAGCCGCTTCGGCCGCTCATCATGACCCAAGTGCTGGGTAGCCTCTGGGACAGCACGGCTTGGTCATTAGGT
The DNA here is from genome assembly GCF_024868665.1 of Triplophysa rosa. NCBI lineage: Eukaryota > Metazoa > Chordata > Actinopteri > Cypriniformes > Nemacheilidae > Triplophysa > Triplophysa rosa. The sequence goes on along the minus strand of NC_079905.1, from coordinate 18,076,231 downwards.
TCCTAAGGGGCGTGAGAGGGTGACCACCTTCCGCGCTCCGTTCTCTCTTGCGACCTAGGTGGCGGGCCTCAGGAGGCCCCGCCCCCTTCGAGCCTCTCGGGATTGCCGCTCTTTCTCAGTCCTGATAAAGACGGTTTTCCGCATGGCGCTCACCTCCAAGAGGGTAGGGGATCTGCAAGCACCCTCCGTGTCCACAGATTGCCTAGAACTCGGGGCCGGGATTCTCACGTTATCTTGAGACCCCGCCCCGGCTACGTGCCCAAGGTTCCCACCACTCTCCCGAGAGACCAGGTGGTGAACCTGCAGGCGCTCCCCACCGGGGAGGAAGACCCAACCTATCCGTGTTGTGTCCAGTACGCGCACGGCGCCTCTACTCGGACCGCACGCAGAGCCCAGAAGCTCTGAGCAGCTATTTCTGCTATTTCTGCTATTTTAGCAGTCTGTTTCGGAGGTCAGCAGAAGGGAGGGCTGTCTCCAAATAGAGGCTGGCGCACTGGATCGTGGATGCCCTCGTTAGGGCATACCGATCTCTATTCGCCCCTGCCCGTGGAGAGTGAGGCACACCCCTCATGGGCACTGGCTCAGGGCGCCTCTCTGGCAGACATCTGCAGAGCTGCGGGTTGGGCTATGCCCAACAACTCCGTGAGGTTCTAATACCTACGCGCGGAACCGGTGTCAGCCCGCATCCTGGCAAGGTTTGGGACCGGCAGCCGGTAGGGCGTACGCCTGCGGAAGCCCTTCCCCCTCCGGGGGGAGCAGTGGCGATCCCGCCTCACTTCTTTCCCCTCGGGTAAAGAACAGGCATTCCATCCATCACTAAGCACCCTTCCAGGGGACAGGCTGGGCAGAGCAGCCCTGCCCCCTTAGGCCGGGGAACAGTTGAGTTATCTCCCACATAGCTCTAACCGGACCTAGTGCTCCAGACGTGGTAACCCCCCCCTCCGTGGGCTGTTCCGTCTGATGTATCCTCATGAATGGTTCCCACCTTGGCAACCCATGACCTCCCCAGGTGGACTCCCACCTTGCGGTTAACTCCTGCAGTCCGCACATTCCTCCCATGAGTTCTCCCCTGATGGTGAGACCATGTGGTGTCTCCCCTATTCCTCCCTACGGTAGGCAGTGGCCTCTGCAGCGTTTTTCCCCCAGGGGGGAATAATGCTTACCCAGTGGCCCGTACGGTGCCGGGCGGCTTCTCGCCATTTAGAGAACTAGGCCTCCGCCCGTGACGGCCGGTGACAGGGGCTTCCCAACTTTGTGTAAAGCTCTGGATCCCCCTTCCTCTCCACTGGAGGGTCATAATTTCGCGTTAGCGTGTTCGTCTGACTTGCCCAGGCCAGTCAACGTCGCTCCGCAGAGATTGTGACGCGGCTCAGTGCTGTGGCGTTTTCCATAGGAACCCCATTCTGTCGGTTCGACACAACGTCGAGAGACCGACAGAAAGGGAACGTCTTGGTTACGGATGTAACCTCGGTTCCCTGATGGAGGGAACGAGACGTTGTGTCCCTCATGCCACAACACTGGCCGCCCACCCCAGCGGTCGGGGGAGGATGCTTTAGGCTCCTCAGACCAAAGGTGAATGAATGAGCACGCCGGCTTCCCTCTTATACCCGGACATCCGGGGAGGAGCCCGGCATGCAAATTTCATTTGCCAATTTTCATTGGCCTTTTCTAAATACTCAGAAGATGACAGGTTCTCAAGACAAACCCCATTCTGTCTGTTCGAAACAACGTCTCGTTCCCTCCATCAGGGAACCGAGGTTACATCCGTAACCAAGACGTTTTTACTTAACTACGTGTTTTCTGTGGCAAGTAGTTGATTTTATAAATGATAAATCAATTAAGTCTTAAAGCAACGTGTTTTAACTTTAGGGTGAGATGGGTTTACCAGGTGACCGAGGTCCAGAGGGCACACCAGGAAAAGGAGTTCCTGGTGAGAAGGTACTGTACATTGTCGTTTCCATTGTTTCATATGTTCCATTCTATTCCATTAGATCTAGTTATAGTTTAAATGTGGGCACAGCATTACAAACACTGATTAATACAGTCATGAACGTAGAATCACACATTTGAAAGGACTTTTCCAGTAATCACTGTTTACCCATGTGGGTGTTAATTGAGAGACATATTTCATATCACTCATTGCATATTTACGTCACAGTACAAAACAAACATTTACTGTATGTACTGTAATGTGTTTACAGAACGAATCAGTCATTTACTGTAGATGTTTCAGGCTATACCACATACTAGGTTAACGTTGAAAGCTGTCAAGAACATTTCCAGGTCATTTTTTAAATCCAAAAAACAAATGTTGTATTGTTACCTTATTTTAATGACAATGACGCACAAATTTCCACAAATCTGATTACTTTAATGCAAAAAAAAGGAATTGTAATAAATTCTACTTTAAATATTATATTTAAAGTTCTCAAAACCTTTAACATGTAAATTCTTATAAGGTTGTAAAATATGTCATGTCATTTGACTTTTTAAATATTACAGTAGGACAATTGGGAATTTTTGTTGTGAATAATTAAAAAACTCAAAAATTCACATACAATGTAATCATCTAATAATAGAGAATGTGAATATGTTGAATATGATGAAAATTGTAATGAATATAAATCTTTTTCAGGGGGACCGGGGTGACAGAGGACCTCGGGGTCTCCCGGGAAGTTCAGGAACAGTGGGACCCCCAGGGGCCAAGGTGGGTGGCACAGTGACAGTGATTAAACACATGCAATCTGGTTTTGCACAGGGAATGTGAGGGTTAATGTCAAGGTCGTCGTGTTTAGAAGTTTGGAATGTTGGACTTTATGATTCTATGACTTTTTATATGTCTTAAACAGGTTTTAGGCTTTTCCGGCTGCTCATAATTAACGGAATAATGGACATGCTTCCCGGACTTTATCATTAGAGAATAAAGCCATGATATATTGATCTATCAGTCACCAAGCAACAGTTTACCTCTATTAAAGACATAGTCACGATATTAAAAGTAAGGCACACATTATTGTGCTGTTGCTGCTACTGTATGTACAGTAATGCAAGATGTTATATAACACAATATAACACACATTATCATTTAAAGTCATGAAAGACAAAGAAATATAATTAATAATAGTAAAATTATCTTAAATAACAACAATAATAATGACAATAATAATAATAATCAAAATAAATAAATGAATAAATTATTGCAGTGATTATAAAAGTCTTGATGATTAAAAATGTGTCATTAAAAAAAATAAAAGTCATGAAAGACAAAGAAATATAATTAATAATAGTAAAATTATCTTAAATAACAACAATAATAATGACAATAATAATAATAATCAAAATAAATAAATGAATAAATTATTGCAGTGATTATAAAAGTCTTGATGATTAAAAATGTGTCATTAAAAAAAATAAAAGTCATGAAAGACAAAGAAAAATTATTAATAATAGTAAAAATAATTAAATAATAACAATATTAAAACGATCTTAAACAACAACAATAGTAATCATATTAAATACATTAATAAATTATTTTAATAATAATAAATAAATTATTACATTATTGCAGTGTTTATAAAAATCTTGATGATTAAAAATTGATTTAAAAATCTTGAAAGACAAAGAAAATTAATTAAAATAGTGAAAATAATTAAATAATAACATAATAATAATAATAATAAAAGTATTGTGGTCATTATAAAAATTGTATTTATATGTTTCAAAATATGTGTTTATTATTATCTACACAACTCAATATATTTTTTATACTTTATATTTTACTAGATCTTCTTTGAAACTGGATATGTTACTGTTCTGGATCATGAAGGCTTTTATGATATTTGTATTAGTGAATGTACAAAGTACTGTTGTTACACTGGGCGTTTTTTTCATGAGTCAAATTTGCCTTTCTATTGAAAGACATTTAGACTTAATATGAACTGATATATCCTTTCACAATGCACAATAACTTTTAAATAACACAGCATTCTTTTTTTACACAGCACTATAAGCTAGAAAATTAAACATACATGGGATAATAGATTTAGTTATCTTAATAAGATTTTCTTTCATTTTTACAGGGAGAACCAGGAAGTTTTGGTATGGTGGGTTTACCGGGACTTCCGGGCCGTGGATTACCTGGTTCGAAGGTGCATGACTTACACTTTTAACCAATAATCAATCATTGCACAGTGAACCTTTTACAATGACTTGTATGGGCTTTATTTGATTGTATTTCAATTTTTTACACATATTTGTTATGCTTTTTTGTTAGGGTGAACCAGGACCACCAGGCCCCCAAGGTCCTGCTGGAGAACCTGGGGTTGGGACTGCAGGACCAAGGGTAATGCCATATGAAATATGTTCTCGTACTATTTTATTTATAGAATTGTTTTACCAAAATTAAGCCAATGTTGGGATGTTTCAGGGTGATCGAGGAAGTCCAGGGCTGATAGGACCACAAGGAATAAAGGGGGAGGGTTACCCTGGACCCCAGGTGTGTGATGGAGACTTAATTTAATCTTGAGTAAAGCAAAAAGAAAACTAGTAAAATTGATCAATGTTATATTTTCTTAGGGACTTCCAGGGTTAGCTGGGCTACCAGGTGACGTTGGACCTCAAGGACAAGGAATTCCTGGACCAAAGGTTTTGTAACACCGAACTAACGATGATCTATTTAATTTATTCACAACCATTGCTGTTACTATTTAGAATGCTATTTGTTCTCAGGGAGATAGAGGCTTATCTGGTGGTCTAGGCCCTACAGGGCCTCCAGGAAATGGACTGCTGGGACCAAAGGTTGTAAATTACCTTGATTAAAAATGAAATTTCCTCAGAACTTACTTAATACTAAATATAAATGTGGCATTTTAAAGGGTGCAATGGGCCAGACTGGCGCTCCTGGTCCACCTGGCATTCCAGGGGAGGGTATTCAAGGCCCCAAGGTAAAAACACAATGACCATACTGCCAACAACCAGCTCAGCCTCATAGCTTTATGTAATGTCTAAACAAACATTTTGTCATAATATCATCAGGGGGAGCCAGGGTTTCAAGGGTCCCCTGGCCCTAGGGGGATTCCAGGTGATGGTCTGCAAGGAGAGAAGGTAACAGATATATGAGTGTTACATAATTTAAAGTTTGAAATGCAAAGATAGAATAATATAGGCTCCTGGTTTCAGGGCAACAGAGGCCTGAAGGGGGAACATGGAAAAAAGGGAGGTAGAGGAGAACATGGAATAACTGGACAAACAGGACCCAAGGTACTAAAGATGCTTTTGAACTAGACCACACTCTCACCTGATGAGCAGTTCAAGTCACTCCCACCTGATCCAGTAATCACCTGTAGACCACAAAGTATTTCTCAACTCAAGTTTTTGAAAACGATCCCGTTATCGTCCCTGTGAAAACAGCAAAAACGCAGCTGTGAAAATGCTGATGTCAGCTGCATACTGTATGTATTACTATAGGCACATGCGAGCATCCCCAAAACACCAATGGTGGCATACTGAAATGTGTGTTTGTGCTACCCAACATACTGATTATAATTTCTTTTCCATTTTCTGGAGAAACAAATCCATCTAGGGGCACTATAACTTCACAACTGTGATTCGGTTATTAATAATGGCCATTATTATGTCAGTATACACACAAATATTGGGAATTGTAGTCATTTTCTCGACTTTTCCCATCCAGTTGGACCCCAATGTTAAAGGGAAAGTTCACCCAAAAACGTAAATTCTTTTACCATTTACTCACCCTCAGGTTGTTCCAAATCTTTATCAATGTCTTTGTCTGGTTGTGTCATTATTCTGCCTCATCATGTCATGTCTATTCTTGTTCTTGTGGCAGAGTCATGACAAAGCCGTAGGTTTTGTGTGGAGAGAGACATTTTGGCCCTTTCGGCCTTCCATACTCTCTCTCTGTTCCTCCTTAGCTTTCCATCAGTGTTTCATCCCCTACACCTGCCTATTGTAATTATCCCTTGTTAGTTCCCCTATTTAATGCCCTTGTGTTTGCTGTCTGCACTTGGGTCCTCTCTCCTTGTCTCACCACCTGTTCATGACAGGTTAACCACAAAGGAAGATATTTGGAAGAGTGTCAATAACCAAACAGGTCATCCTCCATTGACTATCATAGTATTTATTTTCCCTACTATGGGAGTAAATGGGGGATGAGATCTTTTTGGATACTGAAAATAACTTCCTTTTTGTTTAGCCGAACAACAACATTAATACAGGTCTAGAACAATCTGAGAGTCAGCAATGGAAGACAGGATTTTTGTTTTCGGGTGAACTAATTCAATTTAATTAAATTTTATTTATATAGAGAAAATAAGAAAATCACAAAAACACAAAAAAGGTAAAACACAGCACAGTGCACGGTGTTTACAGAACAAGCAAGATCTTTCTAGTAAATAATATCTAATAAATGCAGTCTCCCAGTGGTTTATTTTGCATATTATGCATCAAGTGAATGCTTAGTTATTCTAGGTGTTATCAAAAGCCAAGAGTTTTGAGATCTTAGAGAGCGTGATGGGTTGTAATGTGATAGAAGCTCTGTTATGTAGGTAGGGGCTTAACCGTTTAAGGCTTTATAAGCAATTAAAAGAACTTTAAAGTCAATACGATACTTAATGGGTAACCAGTGAAGGGTTGATAACATTGGGGTTATGTGATCGTATTTTCTGAACCTGGTTAGAACTCTGGCAGCTGCATTCTGAACTAACTGTAGTTTGTTTATTGCTGATGCAGGACAACCACTAAATAGTGCATTACAGTAGTCAAGTCTTGAGGTCACAAATGCATGAATAAGCTTCTCTGCGTCAGCAACACATAGAATATTTCGTAATTTAGCAACATTTCTAAGGTGAAAGGTGGCTGTTTTTGTGACATTTGAGATGTGATTTTTAAATGACAGGTTGCTGTCTAATATAACGCTGTGGTCTTTAACTGTATTTGTTGGAGTAACAGTGCAGCCTTCAATTTGCAGGTTATAATCTGAAATATTCTTTTTACGTGTCTTTGGTCCGATAAATAATATTTCTGTTTTATTAGAATTTAAAAGAAGGAAATTACTAGTCATCCAATGTTTTATATCTTCGATGCACTCTGCCAATTTGGATAGCTGGAAGGAATCATCTGGGGCCTCATTTATAACCGTTGCGTACGCGCAAAACATGCCCTGAAAGAGGCGTACGCCACTTCCCACGCAAAAGATGGGATTTATAAAAACAAACTTGACGGAAAAATGTGCGCACCTGCAAGCAAACTCTGACCCATGCGTACGTACATTCTGGAGACAAATGGTGAGTTAGTGAACTTAGATTGCAGAAACTAAGATTGATATAAACGCTTATAAGCATTATGCCTCACACACATTTTATTTGACCTCATATCCGTTAAAGATCCATATTATCACGAAGATTAAATCTGCAGAGTTATTTGCGCTTGAGTGATAATTGTTTCATGCACCTTCTTGTAAAATCCAACTCAAATCTTAAATAAAAATTCAATGTAAATATTTAATCAGCGCTGTCTCACCATCACACTATGAGCGCATGAGGAGGAGATGATCCGACTGAACAGGGACAGCATCAAATATGATAACTGCAGAACACAGGGTAAATAAACACTAAATATATTTTCCTTAAATACTGAGCATAATCATAGAATGTCAAAGTCTGGAAATACAGCCATTAAGCTCTCGCACAATCGTTTCTCTTTATGTTCTCGTTATCAGTCCTAACTATCATAACAAAACCGGAATGAAGAAGCATTCGTCTTTTACAATGATGTCTTCAAATGTTATCTCAGGTGAAGGACACCACTAATGAGGTTGTAAGGCACCACCCGCTGGTCCAATGACGGTATCCAGAGGCGTGGCGAAGGCTTCACACGTGTTCTTGTCTTCCTTTGTTTAGTGAAACAGTATTTGCATGAAAGCACATTTCACTTAATTACCTCTATTTTATCTGACTCCAATTTAATAATATCTCGACTTCTCATTTAGTTTACATTTAACTTTTATCATTAATAATTGTGAAATTTGGACGGATGTCTGATTCCTCTGTTTTATTCTAAGTTACACTCCTTCATCCGATTCTCAATGTCGCTTAGAGTCTCGCGCCGGCCGTTATACGCGGATCTCACGGTCACAAACTCGCCAGTCTTGGTCACTGCCAGAGGTTTCTATGACTAGTAATGCTCAGATGGCCGTCTCCAACCAGCACTTCCTGAAACATTATTTGATCTAGTCCCCTTAGACTATTGACAACTTAATTAAAGTAATGATTTTTCCAACCAGAGGTCATGACCACTTCATAGAGATAAATAGACCAATCTTACTTCCTCTGACGGTAGCTTTATATAATCATGCCATAGTTTCCTATGTACACTTAGTTAGAATAATATTACAATAACCAGAGGTTTTGGTGACTTGCCCTATTTAGATTGGTCAGACAACCCATGTGCTGTTCTAAATGGAAACGATAGCCCCTACGGTCTAATTACACTTAAATTAATGCCAAGCAGTTAGCCAGAGCTCTAAAATCTCAGCTGTCGTGCCCAATGCTCCACCTAATACAGGATTCTAGTCCGTCACTAACCTGAACGTAGATTTGCGGTAACAAAGGATATAGCGTGATCTACTAAAGTTTATAAACTCAGAACAATACAGAATGAATTCAAACATAACAATTTATTAGCCAGGTAAGCATAATTCAAAATCCAATTCAAGGTTCAATTCAATAATCAACGGCAATCAATATAATTCAATAACAAATAATAGAAAATCATAAGAAATAAAGCAAAGAGAAGTTCAATGTTGCATACCTGGCAAGAGACGACACACAGGAATTTGTGCGGGAGATCTGGCTACAGATTCCCTGATATTTTTGTCAACTTCCCTTAAATACCAAACCAGAACAAAGCATTATGGAAGTATTCTTTAGAGTTAGGAATTTGGCTGTGATTGGGTCTTGTGATCCCTGGGGCTGTACTTCATCTGCATACAGTAGGTGATTGGTGAAAGTCACCAAATGTGTGAGAAATGTTCCAGCACTGAGGGAAGTTTGTTAAGTTCTTACAAAACTTTGTCATTACATTGTTGTTATGGGAGTGAGACCATTGTACCAGTTGCAATGAGACCTTTTGGATGTTACCAAACATGTGTATGTTTTTGTGTATGTGTTGTGTTCTTTTCTTGTGTACGGTCCTCAGAGCTTTTGGGTGTCCTGCGTTGAGTGAGAGGGGAGGAAAGGAACAGTTGGGGGTGCAGGGTGAGGTCTGCATCTGTGATTCACTTGTATGCATCGTTTGAGATGTAGGTGTTAGCTCAGTAGGGAGTTTGCTGTACTGGAGGGAGTCCGTTGTTTCTCAAAGGAAGGTGTCCTTTTGGTTCAGGTTTCTCACTGTATTGAGAGATGCTCTCTGTCCTTTTCCCGAGATGATTATCTTTTTATCAGGAATCGGTGTGTTGTTCTTTCAGGAAGGGGCACCCTTTTGGCCTAGGTTCCCCACTGTGCTTAGAACCATTCTTTGTTTCTCATGAGAAGAATAGTCTCTGGTCGGGACATCTTGGCTCCGACCTTACAAGGTGTTAATGATCAGTCTAAATGCTGTAAACATTTAAATGCTGCAGAGACCTTCTTTGGCTTTAATATAATTATATAATTATAACAATTATTAAGTTGGAAATCTCAGTGAATCTCATGTGTGGCCATTTGTGATTTCGTTACGGAGATAAAGGATGGGATCGGGGTTTTTTGTTTAGCATTTTTTGTTATATTTCTATGGCATCTGATAGCGGTTTGACCAGGAAACGGTGTACGCCCATTATGGTGCGTGTTGTCAGGCTTAACAAGCGGATTGGATGGCAGGCTTATTAATATACGAATCAGTATTCATGAGGTGCTTTGCATTGACTATTTATGGGTAAAAATGGGCGTGTACAGGGCGGGATATGAGGCTGATTCATGTACGCACACTTGCAGGTGATCTGTGATTTATAAAGCGAATATTGCTTAGAGGTGTGCGTATGCACGGTTTTATAAATCGGATTATTTTTGGGCGTACGCTATTTTTGGTTTTCGGGCGCACGTACACTTTTAGTAAGGATCCTACGCACAGTTTTATAAATGAGACCCCTGGTCTTGATGAGATATATAGCTGAGTATCATCTGCATAACAGTGGAAGCTAATTCCATGTTTTCTAATAATGTTGCCAAGGGGCATTATGTATATGGAGAATAGCAAGGGTCCTAAAACCGATCCCTGAGGTAATCCATAATTTACTTGCGTTAGATTTGATGATTCCCCATTTAAATGGACAAATTGATACCTGTCTGATAAGTAAGATCTGAACCATTGTAGTGCCTGTCCCTGAATACCGGTATAATTGTGTAAGCGATCTAGAAGTATTTTATGGTCTACAGTATCGAACGCAGCACTAAGGTCAAGCTGTACTAGGAGGGAGATGTTACCTTTATCTGATGCTATAAGCAGGTCGTTTGTAATTTTAACGAGCGCAGTTTCAGTGCTATGATGCGGTCTAAAGCATGACTGAAATTTTTTGTGTATGTCATTTTTTTGTAAGAAAGAGCACAACTATCCCTTTAAGATGTCTTAATATATCTAATACATGAAGCAATGCAAACACAGTAGAATGAGTAAATGTAGTGCACTTTCAATGTTCACTGTCTTTACTTACATTAGAGGGATCAGGATTTTTTACTTGACAAATGACTATAATGTATATATTGAGACTATAAATGACTGAAATTATATTGTAGGGGCGATCAGGAGAGAAGGGAGAGCCTGGCTTGTCGGTGAGTCAAAACATCCTTTTCACTTTTATCAGAACACAAATCTTGCATAAATTATATACATCTCTGTTTATATTAAAGAGAGAAGAGGTGATCCGAGTAATTCTGGAAATATGTGGTATGTAACCATCTCTATCACTGTAACACAAATATTTCTAAATAAGCTTAATAGGGATATATTTATTGAACTCTGGGTGTTTGTTTGTAGGATGTGGATTCAAATGCAGGAGCCCTCTGGAGCTGGTCTTCATTATCGACAGCTCAGAGAGTGTTGGCCCTGAGAACTTTGAGGTGGTTAAGGATTGCGTAGACGCTCTGATGGACCGCGTGTCCGTGAGCTGGGATGCCGCGCGTGTAGGGGTGGTGCTCTACAGTCATGTGGACATGGTGGTGGCCAGCCTTCAGCAGATGTCCGACCAAGCTGGGATCAAAGCTGCCGTACGTAGGATGCCATACCTGGGAGAGGGGACATTCACGGGCAGCGCCATTCACCGGGCTGCTCAGCTGTTTCAGGCAGCCCGGCCGGGTGTAAGGAAGGTCGCGGTTGTGCTGACGGATGGTCTGGCGGACAAACGGGATACAGTGAGTCTGGAAGAGGCTGCGGAAGAAGCTCACGCTGATGGGATTGAGATCTTTGTGATTGGTGCTATGAACAGCAGCAACTCACAGTACACAGAGTTTAGGAATGAGATGAGCGTTTTAGCCTCTGATCCGGATTCTGAATACGTCTACTTGATTGATGACTTTATGGCACTGCCCTGTACGTAGGCCAGACTGACATGACAAAAGTGTGATTTCCTTGAAATTATGGTGTACTTAGCTAAATGTTTTTCTGTTTTTTTATATGATTTAGCATTGGAGGAAAGGCTGCTGAGTCAGATCTGCGAGCATGATTATGGCAACGCTTTCCGTCCATTTGGGCCTGGTCCAGTTCCAGACAGTTCTGAGGCTCCCATCAGTAATTACATCATCACAGAGAGCAAAAAGGTGTTCTTACATACTTAAACATTAGGAACTTCTTATCTAGAAAACAATATAAGCTATCTAATGGTTGTTAAAATCACTTATAAAACTGAAAAAAATAGCAATATTTCTTAATGCTTTGTCAATTATGTCTGAGTACAACAATGTCTGACTAGATAAAGAAACAATTCTATTAAATCTTAATAAATAATTAACTACTACAGTATTAATAAATAAATATTAAATTAAAAAGTAAATAATTTCCAAAACATTGTTAAATATTAATTAATCTTAAGCATTTTCTTTAAAAAATGCACATATAAAAAATCTAAATATATTGTTCACATTATTTTAAAAGAACCATCAACTTTATGCTTACTGATGTTATGACTGGTAATAATCTGAAATTCTCTCTTTATCCTAGGTGGGTCTTCGAGCAGAATTTGAGACCCCTTCTCATCAACTATTAGACTACGAAGGTGTTATTTTTAATGAGTCTGCCAACGAGCTACCTAAAGTGACAACAGACCCATCAGGAAACATAATGGGACCCAAGTCCTCTATCCCAGCACTGGGACCCCAGACACCTTCAAACGTGCTGCGTGTTCCCGAAATCAGCCCACAACCACTACCCCCATCTCAGCCTGAGGTCATTGTAAAAGGTAAATCTTATTTATTTATTTGCTGGGCAGCATCTCTACAAATTATAAACATCGCTTGTGTCAGTGTGTCATTGCATGTTTGCATTTACATTGGATATGTATGCTGTTGTTTTTTCAGATGGAGGCTGTAGTCAGGAACTGGATCCTGGGCCATGTCGGGCATACAGTGTCATGTGGTACTATGACCCGGAGGCCAACGCATGCGCACAGTTCTGGTATGGTGGTTGCCAAGGCAACAGCAACCGCTTTGAGACAGAGGACATTTGTAGAAAAACCTGTGTGCTGCAGACATAACACACCCTCAAAATCAAGCACAATGCTTTATTCACTGATTTATTTTCGTCAAGCTTCGTTACCATTACAATTATGGTGATATACAGTATGTTTATTTAGTGCTGTTATTGAAATGGAATGTGTCAAGTTTTGTTTACTATAGTTGCACTTAAAGTGTTTTGTATACTCCATTAAAGGGGTCATTTCATGAAAACCAGACTTTTTCTGTGTTTATGTCTATAATTGGGTCTCTGGTGCATCTACTGACTCAGAAAACATGAAAAATGACAACCCAGTAACTTTGTTTTGGTGAGCCAATCTCTGCAAGCCTGTGAGCAAATGAGCCGATCCGATTTTGTGCCCTTTCTGACGTAGATAGAGGTTCTTATTATAATATAACTGCCCCTCATCTGAACATTTCCACCCATGGTGCTGCCGCCATTTTTGTTTTCGCAAGCGGCATACGTGTATTAGTTCCAACACCATGGCAAAAGTTCGAGCAAAGCATGCTGTTGTGTTGTTGGCTGCACAGACCAGCACAGAACACTATCCCAGCCTCAGAGGAGACGAGAGCAATGGATTTCCTCCAGCCCGTATTTTTTTAAGTAACACCTCACGGACTGTGTCAACTTGTGTAAAAGTATGTAAAATGTCACTGTGACACATTTGTCCGTTCACTCGTAGAAAGCAATGTGTATGGTTTGTAAACACGCAACAGATTTGTCCTTTGTAACGTTACTTTCACTTATAGAGAAAACACGACGCGTTTGTCTTGAGACTTTCACTTATAGAAAGCAGTGTGTATGGTTTGTCATGTGTACTTTCACATATAGATAATATGACTTGTTTGTTAAGTCCGTTCGCTTATAGAAAACAATGTGTTTGGTGTTTAAAGACGAGACACGGTGTTCATTCGCTTTATGTGACCCATTCTTTCTTGTTTTGTGGTTGGAAGCACAGGCTTACAGCCCTGCATCAGAGATACTCTTATTATAGGATAATGAAAGGGTCTGTAATACTTCCAATTAGTGTTGTCAAAAGTACCGGTACTTCTGGTCCAAGTCGGTACCTAAAAATAAAAAAGATGTCGGTACCTAATTTTCATAAGACCCGGTACCACCGCCGTCCCGGGTCAACAGGGTACTGATGCTCTGTCTGACAGGTTGTCAGTCGGAAACTTTTCATAGACGCAATAAGACGTGATGAGCGGATAAGCGCGGCTCCGTTCCACAAGAGATGCGCACAGAAATACTTCAGATTAAAGTCATATCACGAAGAAAACGAACAGAGTTTTGTGGTGAAACGAGGAAGCATCCGGATTTAAGTTAACAAGTTCAAGCGGTAAGTTTCAAATTCTGTTCGCGTTTGCATTATGAATGTTATATCATATGTTAAGTTAAAGGTTACGTTAAAACAAACGTCCCTGTTTGCGTGTTAATTTGTTAGCGCCAATGATAATCCAGTCAAGTGTCCTTATTAACCATTTAATGCTTTTATAACTGTAATGGGGTAAAATAAGTGGGAGGACAGGATGGGGTTTACAGTACCTATTTTATATAGGCCTATCTGCAATCTATGTGCTAGAAAACTAGCATACTAACTGTATGACTAACAATGTGTATGTCTTGGATAGATAACTCTATTAGGTTTAAAAAGACACATTTAAACTAAAGAAAAATCTATCTGTTGCATTTATTATTTTAATATACAGTTACCTTAATGTAAGTAATCTTGTGTAAATGCAGTATAAAAACTGATGTTTGTTTTAATATTGCATATGCATGTTTGTTCGGTCAGTTGACTTACTGAAGTTTATTCTATTTGTCTTTTACAGCAGCAGACTGAGCAGGATGAAGACCCCAGTGAGCACACAACAGTTTTGGCAACAATTAACTTGTATACTTCATGTATACAAAATGGCATTGCTTTCTATACATTTATATTATCAATGAGCTTTATTAATAATATTGTGTTTCAATTAGCATGTACTGGTGTTTTGCTTTGGTACCGAAATTGGTACCGAGAACCGTGGATTTTTTCTGGTATTGGTACCGACTACTGAAATTTTGGTACCGTGACAACACTACTTCCAATTGGAGAAAGCATGACGGCTAACAAAATCATCCATTAAAAAACTCGTCTCTGGTCTACTTTCCTGCGTTCCGCTTAAGCCTCGGCGTTAGCATTAGCCGTTATGCTTTTTTGGCTAAATGTTGCAGGTTTGCCTTCTAGTGGCTTTGCGTGCCTGCATTTTCTGCTGGAAAGGGGTGGAGACTAGCAGCTCATTTGCACTTAAAGAGACACACACCAAAACAGCGTGATTCTCCTCACATGCAAAACTGGGCATGGTATAATAAAAAATCTGTGGTGTATTTTGAAACTTCACAGACACATTTTGTGGACCCCTAAGATTTACAGTATATTACGTAAAAGTAGAAAAATACCTTGCATTTTGTAAAGTTCTAGAAAAAATGTGCTCAAAGGTATTGTGAAAAAATCCTCAAACCATTTTAAGTGTATACAGTATGTCTATTAATACATACTGTATGAATTATTGCTTTATCAGTACAACAATATACATTTTAACGTGTCTCATTCATGTTTGGCAATTACATGATTTGCCATATACAGTAGTCAACAAGTGGATCAAATAGGTTCATCAAAGTTGTCCTAAGGCAAGAACAATACCAGTTCTTGTCTAGGACAACTTTGATGAACTTTTTTTATCCACTTCAAATGTTGACTACTGTAGTTTAATATGACACATGGTTAAAATGCACAGTATTTTGTCCCTCACCCTTTATGGGTAGTATTGCGTGTTAAAATATCAAATTAAATATTGATTAACATAATTTTATTAATCGTTTTAATGATGTTTGTTGATGTTTAAATTGGCCATATGCCCTTAGCAGTGCGCATGAGCTCATAAGCCTTAGTTAGATAAGGTAATAGTTTTGAACACTGATTTGTTTATGTACTTGCTCAATAATTAATTTTTAATCTAAACAAATTACAGATTACTTTAAATAAAAAAGAACCTCTGAAATCTGTTTAAAATCAATTTGATTAATAATAAATACAATTATTACAATAAATTTAATAATTGGTTTACTTCAACGTACCATTAATATTGTATGAATAAAGTTAAACAGATACTATTTTGACTGCTCTGTTATATTTCAGTTACAAACTGTAAGTAACAGGCTACAGTATATGAGGTCAAATATCCCAAAATACTATTCATCTGGGTCATTTTTGTATTTATATCCATATGGGCGCAAGTGATGGGTGTAGTACTCTAATATGTACATTTTTGCTGTATTTATGTAGTGAAAAGAAATGGCTAAATCTGAACAGCATCCAGGCCCCTGAAATGAATAAACAGAGCAGAGAAGAATGTCACCTAGTGACAAGCTCTTACAGTATGCGGTACATAGGCGTAATTTGCGGGTGGATGGGTGGGTCATGTCCCCACCACTTTTTGCCAAAGTCAATTTTGTCCCCACCACTTATTGTAAGAAATAAAAAATACGGAGTGTCTATTTACCGTGCAAGTAGCCCGCTTTGTAAGCAGAGGCTATTTATACTAACTTCGCCCATCAGTTTCAGATTGGAATAGACAAAATGTAAGAAAGGCACACGAAGCTTCACTGCTCCCGTGACGTAGAGCGTAAAGCAAGTGTTACCTGCTTCATGTCGTCATGGGTTCGCGACTGCAGTTTGCTGAACTTTTTCCCTATCACATATCAGATTGTAAAGGTATTTATTTTTAATAAAATGATGAAAATATTTGAAAATGGCTGTTCAAGTCATACATGTACCAAACATTTTGCGCTTAATTGCACTTTGATGCTATATATTCGTCCTTATTGTTCTCGACATGCGGTTGCTATCGCCTATTGCAAAATTAATTACATTTTGATACTTGATAGAAAACTCCAATAAATGGAAAAAGTCACAACTTTGTAGTTTCATGAGTTCAAAACAAAATTTAGAAAGTTTGTTGTATATTTGTAGCCTATCAGGCAATGCCCGTAGTAATTAGTGAAAATATGATTTTTTTATGATATTATTTTCCATCTGTTTCCCCTGTATACTTGAATGTTTGTCCTTATTAGCAGGGGGTTGTCAAACACCAAATTTTTAACATGGGGAAAACACACATTCGTTTAAGTAGTTTTTGTTTCATCACGAATTACAGTTTTTCTCGATTGCTAACACACAATTCATGAAACAACTCACCATTTTCTGACAACCATAAACACATTCTCAGAACAATACACCAACTTGTACAAACCCCACACACAAACAGCCTCAATTTGCATAGGTTTAACCATGTTCTCATTCAGAAAACACAAACACACAATATAATTAACTGAAGTGTCAAGTTGTAAACTCAAATAGCACACATTTGTCCATCAGAAAAACATTCAGTTGCAAAACTGATGACACACCAACCAGAATCTCAGGATAATATCAATAGGAGCACAGGTAAGTGTGCATCCTAGAATCATCTACTGCGCTTTATACTACTTACAGTAAACAGTATAGACAGTATAATCACAGTACACACTTTATATGAGAGAAATTTCACTATTCTGTATCCAGTAAACTGTAGCATGTGTACACCCTCAAATTTGTGATTATCAAGTTTACAAATGTGCATTTGTAGCCTTTTTTACCTGTTCCGTATTTTTGCAGAAAATTGTACACTTTTACGAAATTGGGCCAAAGGTGCAGAGGATGCCATATTTTTTACATCGCCTCCTATTGACAAATCGCCTCACTGTTTTGTTTCCTTTATCTTCTCTGTAAGTCGCTTTGGATAAAAGCATCTGCTAAATGCCTGGCTGTAAATGTTATTTGTGCAGATGTGTACTGAATTGTGTTGCATGACCAGTTTACTGTAAATTGTTCTTTGGTTTTTGAACTTTTCTTGTCTTGTAAGATCATCTTCATCTACTTTCCAATAGTGTAATGTTTTATTTTTATTTTTTCCTAAAGCTCATTCTTGTACTTTGCTCTATGTGCACTCTTTTATGTTGTATATTCTAATAAACACTAATCTGTCAAATTATTCTTAAGTCCCACAAAGAGATTTTAATAACAGTGTTTTGAATTTATCTCACCAGTGTTTAAGACTATGTTGCAGTGTGGGTGTTTTTGAGGGCTTGTGTGTCATATCTGGGGGAAAAGTTTGTTTTTTCAGCAAGTTTGAATGGTTTAGAGAAGAGAGCTTCATTTTGACCTGAAAATAGGATGTTTGGGGAATTGGGTGAGATGTTATGGATTTGTGTTCACTGTTTTGAGAATACGAGGCATAATTTCAAGAAATGTGTTTAAGCAATCGAGAAAAACTGTAATACGTTTAATTACGTACGGCAACAGCCATCCTTACATATAATAAAGCACAACATGCTTTAAATGATCTACTGATGAAAACATGATATAGTTTAAAAACAAATGGAAGCAGATCTGATATGTGAAAAATTAGAACAGTGAGATAAGCGGTTTCGAACCTGCTTCACGGCGGTGTCAATATTACTTGTTATGCGTCTTTAGCACTAACGTTACACCACTGAAGCAGTCGATAAAGCGGCGCAGTTTTTATACTGTTTTCTAGAGGAGTCACCTACATGTTTCGCGCTTGTGACGTCCATGAATATTCCCGACGAGTTCTTACAGAAACAATTTATTACAGTATTGTTTGTGTCGTCTTTGTCCCCACCACTTTTCAAAACAAAGTTACGCCACTGATGCGGTAAATATGTGAAATGCCCTAAGAGCAATCAAAACACAGCAAAAAAATCCTGACCGCGAGTTTCAGAAATCATGCAAGAAGGGTTAAATAATGTTTAAGTGCAATTTCCGAGAACAGTCGGTCATGTGATCTCAACACTGTAGCCCCATGAGGGGCAAATAAAACATATTTTCAAAGGTTTTACTATGTATGTCAATGGGATTGAAACTTTTGTAAGTGAAAAAAATACATAGTGCAACTTAAACTTATTTATAAGTATACGTTTACTAAATCAGATATAAAAATGAGAATTTCAAGAAAATGTATTGATTATCCTCATGTGGGAAAACGGTGTGTAATACAAAAACATTATGGTTTATTGGTTTTAGTAATGACTTGCCAATATTCAGAGTAACTACAGAATGCACTGCACCTTTAACATGTCATCCCTACCTCAACGGGTTTATAATGATCATAGAGGAGATACCAGGGTCGTGGTCTGGGTGGTTGTCTAAGAAGGTAGTAGTCAGGAGGGTAAGGGTGAAAGGTCTGTCTCCCCAACACATCCCTGGAATCACTAGTTTTAACTCCATCTTCTCCATACATTTCCCCATTACGATATCCTCCAGTGTTGTGGTGTGTTTGCAAAGTCCATCAGCAAAACCCTTTACGAATCTCCTCAAAGCCTCTTTGCTAAGAATGTACCCAGCCCCTCCACTACAAAAGTGACAAAAGGTGTGAACCTACATCCAAAATACAACGGTTCCTCTGAACTGTGCTTTGACAGGCTGTAGCGCAAATTCTCCAGGACAACAAACGTGTCATCATTGGCTTTGAGGAACCAATCAGCATTGTCCATATGGTGCGCATGAATGTACTGGAAGGCCCCTATGGTCTTCCAATAGAGATGACTCCGTCCTTCTGAGATGTTGAGCCCTACTGTGGGGAAATCTGTCTCTTCTGAGATCATGTACAGGACTTTGTTGCAGTGTTTGGCAGATGTGGCTCGAACATGCTTGGTTCTGGACTGCAAGTGTTTGGGCATTGTCAATACCCAGCAGAACACTCTTACCTTCTGGCTAAGGTCAAGGGCAACACGTTCGTTCTTGGCTGTAAAAATATTCAAAGACACATGACAAAACACTGACCGATATGGGGTAGGGATGCACCGATATGTACATTTTGTAAAAAAATTATGTAAAAAACCAAATCTTTAACCTTCAAACTTTTCTGGTATATTTTTTATTTAATAAACAAATTATAGATGTTCTTCTAGAGCAACCCAGAATTTTTTTCCTAATAGCCACAAGTCTAACAGGTCATAAGACAGAAAGCATTCAGACAGCAGTCTGATTCAAACAATATGCTTTTGAGCCTATAATTTACACATTCATAAATACTGTATCTACATACTGTACCAACATCAACAATGTTTTGCTAATAGCAGTAAGTGAATGATCACGACAGAAAGACAGTACTGTACTGTATTTTAACTGTGCGCAGCGTGCAGTTGAAGAGGTTTAACCAGAGGAAATGATTTATGATTTATCGGCAATAATATATCGACCTAAATTTTATTATCGGCTGATACCACTAACATTAAAAATGTCCATTTATCGGCCAATACCGATATGGCCGATAATTTATCGTGCATCCCTAAAAATTAGGCATGTCAACAGGTTTAGATCAGACAACAATAGTCAAGGAGTGGTTATTTTGGAACAGCTTACTTCTTTTGGAGAACCACAAAATGTCAAGTTTTATCAGACACAGATTAATAACTTAATAATGGTAAGTACAGTAAACACTTAGATACAATAGATATTTTACCAACAGTGTCCACAAAAAGAGTCAGAGCCTTTTGTATACTTAAAAGTGTCTCTAAGAGAAGGACACTTGTTGCTATGCCACACAAAAATAAAATGTAGTGTCGAATAATTTTAATGGCTATAAAAATATCTTCAAAAAGGCTCGCCGTTAATGTAATTTGGTAAAGGTTTCTATAAACCCTGCCCTTTATTGTACCATGGGCATCGGGAGCAGACAAAAATGTTGGTTGGACCTCCCCTAGAATGGTATGAATGGTAAAACAAAGTTAACTAGTGGTTTTAGTGGTGTTGTGACAAAGATGCATGTCATGTAGTTTGCTGTAGTTGCTGAACTCGCCATGCTACATTTTTACATCAAATCAACAGGCATTTATTTTCACCAAAACTAAGAAAATATTTAAAAAGTGGCTAACAGCTGTTTAAAAATAAATTTTCCGGTAAGGTTAGGGTAATAGAGAGTGGGACTGGGGATGGCTTTATATAATAATTATATAGTATATATATCAGTACTGAGGTGCTTATAGCATCTGCCACTATTTATAAGCATCTTTAAAAGCATCTAGCTACTATTTACACGGCAAAGAAAATACAGCTTTTTTACACAGTATAAACAAAATTTGTCACTATTATTACTTACTGTAGTGTAAATAGCATATCGCTAAGAAATGCTGCTATTTTCACTTAGTATAAACCAAATCTGTTGCTATGAACGCAGTAAATGAAGCAACAGGTCAACATATGATGAACATTCACTTAAATACAAGCTTTTTAGTGACAGTATGTGCACACACTGCCAGACCTGGTGTGCCAGGCACCAGAGTTCCAACTGGTAACACTTCCAATTGGAGAAAGCATAACGGCTAACAATATCTATTGACATCTATTAATAACTAGCCTCTGGTCTCCTTTCCTGCGTTCCGATGAAGCCAAGGCATAAGCATTAGCCGTTACACTTTTTTTGGCTAAATGTTGCAGGTTTTCCATCTAGTGGCTTTGACAGAGCTACCCAATGTCAACAGTTTGACCAATCATACAGGGCTTACTGAATTCCAGCAAATCAAATTACAGAGGCCAAGCAGAACTTCTTCCATTCAAACCGAAGAAGACAGAACGTTCAGCCAATCAAATTGAAGAAGACAGTCGGTAGGCCAGCACTAATGAGGACTAGTGAGACGTGGGAAGGCAAACAAAGCCAACGGTTTTACAATAAAAATGATAAATGGTAAGATTTTAGAGATGCAAACTACTTATCTTTTGCGAGTTCTTCTATTTTAAGTGAAAACTTAGGTGGTTTGCCACATAATGTAAGACCTTAACATGTGTTCGACTTGCCTAAAAACATAACATATACAGTAAGTTTATAGCATATCAGAATCAGAAAGAGATTTATTGCCAAGTATGTTTGCACATACAAGGAATTTGTTTTGGTGACAGGAGCATCCAGAACATAGAAACAGCAACAACAGTACACAGAGACCATAACGCAATAGAATACAGTACACAATGATTTAAATAAGGGCCTATGGGTATAAAAAATTAAGAAATACAATACAATAAACAAAGCTATGTATGTATGTAAATATGTACAAGTAAAAAATAAGAATAGACTATTGTAGTACAAGGTATGTGCTATATA
Source organism: Triplophysa rosa (assembly GCF_024868665.1). Classification (NCBI taxonomy): domain Eukaryota; kingdom Metazoa; phylum Chordata; class Actinopteri; order Cypriniformes; family Nemacheilidae; genus Triplophysa; species Triplophysa rosa. Next base: position 18,054,308 of record NC_079905.1, on the reverse strand, counting down.
CAACAGAATGAATGAAATATAATTTACAGAAAAAGTTGTATAAAAATAGATAGTGTATTATCTGGAGGATATAATTAATATTGCACTTAATTATTATTGCTTTATAATTATAATTATATTATTGCTATATAATTATATTATTAATTGCACGGTGTGTAAAAAGCGACGAAGCGAGCTACGATGTCACTGATCACTATCTTATAACATGTACACTGCGCTGTCATGGCTCTGCTTCCTTAGTCATGTTTTTCTTGGTCCTGTAGCAGAGCCATGACAAAGTCTTTGGTTATGTGTGGAGAGAAACATATTATTGTCCGTTTGACAATAATATACGTTCTCTCCAGTGTCTTGTCATTGACCCCATTCCTCTCGTTTCCTCGTAATCTTTCCCTGAGTGTTTAATGTCTCACACCTGCCCCATGTCGTTATCCCTCGTTTGTGTTTCCTATAAATACCCTCTTGTTTCTTTGTCTTGTGCTCGTACATTGTATGTGTTTGGTGCCTGTGCTGTGTGTTCCTGTATCGTGGTCGTGCTCTTGCCCGTGTTCCTGTTCCTGTTCGTGTTTTGTGAGTTTTGTGAGTTTTGTGCCTCGTATGATTTAAGACGTTTGGTCGTGTCTTTGTGTGTAGTTTATTTGTCTTGTTTTCATTTTGCCCCCTCGTGGGAAGTCTCTTGTTTTATATATGTATATCAGTTTCGTTTCCCCCATCGTGGGTGTTTTAGTTTCTGTTTTTGGTTGTGTTTTGTAAAATAAAGTATCTGTTAACCCTTCACTGCCTGCCTGCGCTTGGGTTCTCTCTTCCACCACGCTCTGGTCGTGACACTGCGCACTGCAGAAATCAGCCACTTAACTCGTTATCGACAGGGTAGAGCAATTACCTCGACTACTAAAGATAGTTTCGCAAAGAGCTTGCCAGATCTGACTCCTTTAATAACCATACCAATAAATACAGAATCGCTCGATGACATAACCAGCAAATTGGGCACTATTTTCTCTAATACATTAGGTGCTTTCGCACCTATGAAGTCAAAAAAGATTAATGAGAAAAACATAGCACCATGGTACAATAGCACCACTCGCGCCCTTAAAAGAGAAACACGTAAACTGGAGCGCAAATGGAAACAAACCCAATTAGAGGTCTTTAAAATTGCGTGGAAAGAGAGTGCAAACTGTTATAAAAAGGCACTAAAAGCAGCAAAGGCTGAGCACCTCCGTAACCTCATAGAAACTAACAAAAACAATCCAAGGTTTTTATTTAGTACAGTTGCTAAACTAACAAATAAACAGACTTCACCTGACCTGGGTATTCCGCCGCACCTTGGTAGCAATGATTTCATGAATTTTTTTACAGAGAAAATCGAAAACATACGAGACAAAATAGTAAAAACTCAACCTCCAAGTCTGTCCTATAAATTAGTACCAACCATCGCCCCAAAAGAAAGGCTACAGTGTTTTTCACCTATAAAACAGGAAGATTTAATTAAACTTATTGCAACATCTAAACCTACAACTTGCTTATTAGACCCCATACCAACTAAATTATTAAAAGAGTTATTACCCGTTGCAATTGAGCCCATTTATAACATTATCAACTCGTCAATTAATCTAGGCCATGTCCCAGGACCCTTTAAACTGGCCGTCATTAAGCCTCTTATCAAGAAACCAAACTTAGACCCCAATGAACTAGGAAACTATAGACCGATTTCAAATCTCCCTTACCTGTCTAAAATACTAGAAAAAGTAGTGTCCACTCAGTTGTGCTCTTTCTTACAAAATAATGACATACACGAAAAATTCCAGTCAGGCTTTAGACCGCATCATAGTACTGAAACTGC
>NC_079905.1:17933596-18042863 GCF_024868665.1 Triplophysa rosa | reverse complement strand
GGACAATAATATGTTTCTCTCCACACATAACCTAAGGCTTTGCCATGGCTCTGCTACAGGACCAAGAAAAACATGACTAAATGAAGCAGAGCCATGACAGAAGCCCCCCCTTTAATGAGCACCTCCAGGTGCTCACCAAGGGGTAGACGGACGGGACAAGACCGACTGGGTGACAGACAGGACAAGGCAAAACAGAGAAAACAAAATCAACGGCAGACATGACAAAATAACAACAGGGCTTGGGTGGGACAATAAAAATAACAAACATGGGAGGGGGGGTGGGGCCAAACAAGGGCTCCTAGGGGGCAGGCCATGGGGGTAGGGAGAAGGGGGAATAGTCTTAGTCCCCGGCTGCGCTCGAGGGCGCGGAGTCCTGGGGGACTTAGGGGAAGTCCTGGGGGGGACCGCCAACTTGAGCGTCGGCGGGACAAGGCTGGGACCCGGCTGGAAGGCCAGCTGGACCGGGCTTGATGCCGGCTGCACCGGGCTGGACGCCAGCTGGATCACCGGCTGGGACGCCGGCTGGATCACCGGCTGGGACGCCGGACAGGACACCGTACTGGACGCCGGACCGGACACCAGACTGGATGCCGGCTCGATCACCGGACTGGACGCCGGCTCGATCACCGGACGCCAGCTCCATCACCGGACTGGACGCCAGCTCGATCACCGGACTGGAGTCCGGCCACACCGGACTGGGCACCGGCCGCATCGGACTGGATGCCGACTGCACCGGCGTGGACGCTCCTCCGCTGCGCCTCTCCCTCCTTCTCCGCACCACCTGATCCATAGCCGACCTTGACGAATCCGTGGGGACCGGAGGGAATTCCGCAGCGGAGGAGTCAGCCAACGTCATCCCCGGATCCCCCCTTCCCCGCCCGCTTCCGGCACTACCAGAGTGAACGGGGACCGTGGAGCTCAAGCCGGAGGGTACTGAGTCCCCCCGGGTAGCGGCAGGCAGGTCGAGGCCCTCTGGCGTGATTGACCGTGAGGTGGAAGTCGCACGTGGAACCCCACCCCCAGGATCGTCCCGGTTGGCCACGAACCTGACCATTGCCGCGAACCCTAGGGGACCCAGCAGCCTCTTCTCAGACGGGGTGAGGCGCTGAGTGAGGCAGCAGTTGAAGATCGTCTTCAACTCTGCCTCGTTGAACTCAGTCGCCTCAGCCACCGCCGAGAATGCCCCGGCAAACTCCCTGTTCCCGAAGTTCCCCTGGCGGAAACCTAGCAGCAAGCGGGCCAGGGCAGACTGTGAGGACGACGCCGTGCCGTCCATCTTGCTGCCCGCTGGGTTCTGGTTGGGCTCTTGGATTCTGTCACGGATGTGGCAGGAAAGAACCTAAGTGCAGGCAGCGGGGATTAAGGGGTTAACAGAGATTTTATTTTAACAAAGAAACAAAACAAAAACCCATGCGGGGGTAAAACATGACACAAAGTGTGTCACAACTCTGTTTATCAATGGCATTCTGAACCAGCTGGAGTGGTTTGATAGCCTTTGCAGGAAGACCAGCAAGGAGAGCATTGCAGTAGTCCAACCTTGAGATTACCAGGGCCTGGTCAAGGAGTTGTGCCGCATGCTCAGTGAGATAGGGTCTAACCTTTCTAATGTTGAATAAGGCATGTCGGCATGATCGCGTTGTCTTTGCAATGTGATCATTGAAGGACAGCTGTTCATCAAATATGACTCCGAGGCTCCTGGCTGTTTTGGAAGGAGTTATTGTGGTATTGCCAAATTGGATGGTGAGATCGTGTTGCACCGATTAATTATCTTGTCATTGTTTCATGCCCCTCACCTGTTATCCTCATCCTGTTGCCCTCATTATTTGCTCCCTATTTAATGCGCTTGTGTAGTGCCGTTTAGTTTAGTTTTGAATTTGTACCTGTGTACTGCCTTGTCTTTTTGAAGTTCCTGAGAAGTTAAATCATGTCAAGTCTAGTGTAAGCCAAGTTTATTGATTTTTAGTGTAGTTAGTCTATTATTGTATTCTGTCAAGCTCCCTGTTATTTTTTTACCCCATCCACTGCCAAACCTTTATTGTATATTCTTCGTTTTGTGTGAATTTGTACCTGTGTACTGCCTTGTCTTTTTGAAGTTCCTGAAAAGTTAAGTCGTGTCAAGTCTCACGACTTGAGTGTCAGTCAAGTTTATTGTTTTTTAGTCTAGTGAGTCTAGTTAGTCTGTTATTGTATTCTGTCAAGCTTCCTGTTATTTTTACCCCCTCGTGGGTTTTGCTTTCCGAGTTTTGTGTTAATGAAGTCTGTTAACTCGCTGTCTGCGCCTGGGTTCTGCCTACCAATCCTGACAGTGGAGTGGGAGTCGAGTCGAGTAGAGTAATACAGTACAGTTTAGCAGCTCTTCTGGATGACTGGTGAACAATTATAAAAACACAATTATAAGTTATAAGAAATAAAATATATACGTTTAAATGTAAGAGCAGCCAAAGACCTAGGCATATACACACAAAAAATAAACCCTCTGAGGTAGTGCAGTGACAGTGCAAGTAAAGTAATTGTGCGGCAGAGTAATATAGTAGGGGAGGGTTATTGCACTCTTATAGGAGTTTTTATTGCACAGTTTAGTTTGGTTGGGAGTGTGTGAGTGATTATGTATTTAAGCATCTAATTGCCTGGGGGAAGAAACGTTTTTTCAGTCTATTGGTTTTGGCTTTTATCTGTCTGTACCTTTTCCCAGAAGGTAAGGGGGAGAACAGACGATGTCCAGGGTGAGCGGGGTCTTTTGAAATGCAGTTGGCCTTCTTCTGAAGTTGGCCAGTGTAGATGTCATGGAATATTGGCAGTGACATACCAATCACACGCTCAGCTGCCCTCACTCCGCAGGTCCTTCCTCTTCTCTTCTTTACAGCTGGAGTACCACACAGTGCAGCAGTAAGTTGTCAGGCTCTCTATGGTGGAACGATAGAAGTTGGTGAGCAGGTTTTGAGGTAGGCGAGCGTTTTTCAACTTCGTGAGGAAGTAAAGTCTTTGTTGTGCTTTCCCCACCTGCTGGGAGATGTGTGTGGACCAAGTGAGGTCAGCTGAGATGTGCAGGCTGAGGAATTTAAACCTCTCTACCTTTTCTTCCTTCTCTCCATGTATGCAGAGGGCACAGTGCTCTGTGCTCTTTGATTTTCTGAAGTCCAAAATAATTTTCTTGGTTTTTCTGATGTTTAGGTCCAGATTATTGTAAGAGCACCATTCTGTGAAATGTGAATCTCTGTAGGCTGTCTCACTGCTGTCTGATATCAGCCCTACTATGGTGGTATCATCAGCAAACTTGACAATGGTGCTTGTGGGATGAATGGGGGAGCAGTCACTGGTGAAGAGTGAGTAGAGGAGGGGACTGAGAGCACATCCCTGTGGAGTGCCAGTATTCAGGATGAGAGTGGATGATGTGAGGTTTCCCATCCTGACGTTCTGGGGTCTTTTCCTCAGAAAGTCCAGTATCCATGTGCACAGAGAGCTGCCTAACAACTGTCGTTGACCAAGGCGCCATACAATCGATTAAAACAACACGCCAATAAAACAATTAAAAACAACATTCATTCTATGAAGAGCATGATCAAATTTCCTAGAGTAAATTACAGCACAGAGAAGACCAAACATAGCACAGTTAATTGCAATTAAAAGCAAGAGAGAAAAGGTGGATCTTGAGTTTTTAATTAAAGTCATGCCAGCAGTTCTAACATAAACCGGCAGGCTATTCCAGAGTCTCGGTGCGCAATAGCAAAGGCTCGATCTCATCTCGTTTTTAATTTAGCACGAGGAACGTCTAATAGCCTCTGGTTGGATGACCTAAGAGACCCTCCAAGTTCCAGGACTATGGATGGGTAATAGGAGATAACACGTTCATAGCTTTGAAAACCAGCAGTAGCACTTTAAAGTCAATTCTATAGCGAACTGGTAGCCAGTGCAAGGATATTAGTACTGGAATAATGTGCTCTCGTTTACGCACACCAGTAAGGAGCCTATAGCAGCCACATTTTGTACCATTTGGAGCCGATTTAGAGCTGTTTTATGAATGCCCAGATAAATGGCGTTACAATAGTCGAGCCTTGTTAAAATAAAAGCATGGATAACCCATTCATAGTCCTTAAAAGAGAGAAATGGTTTTACTTTAGCTAAGACTCCTAAGTTAGAAAAAACAGTTTTTTACTACAGTAGGCTGTTAGCCTAATATGTTTATCAAATTTGAGTACACTTGTACACACAAACTCTTCACTAGTGGTTTAACAGGAAGACCAATTTTTAAGACCGGGGAACTGGCAGCATCTGATGATTCCAAAATTATAATCTAAGTGTTAAGCCCATTGCACATTGAGTCCGAAATTTGCGTCCGAAATTTCCGCACGTTAACAAATAAATACGATCTCACGTTGTGTCAATCACATTTACACACTGCTTCCGATATTTTCGTCCGTCATAAAAAAATTCGGACCGGGTTCGATTTTATGTGTTTTTCGCATCTGTGAAGCATTTTGAGTGGCCTTAACAATTCAGAGACACCGTACAAACAAGAGCCAAATACGAAAAACGCATACGAAAATTTTGGACTGTATGTGCAAAGACCTTTAGTCTCATTAAATCTAAGAAAATTAAGGGACATCCAGGCCTTAACATCCGCTACACTGCAAAAAATGACTTTCTTACTTAGTCTTTTTTTTTGTTTTCCAGTAAAAATGTCTAAAAATTCTTGAATCAAGATCCATTTTCTTGATGAGCAAAATGACCTAAGAAAATAAGTCTTGTTTTTAGTCAAAAACTATGAAATTTCAGTGAATTTATGCTTAAACCAAGCAAAAAAATCTGCCAATGGGGTAAGAAAAATAATCTTGAATTGAGTGACTGAGAAAAAGGTAAACCTTAATTAAAGATTATTTTTCTTACCCCATTGGCAGATTTTTTTGCTCGGTTTAAGCACAAATTCACTGAAATACACACCCACATTATTCGATAAATTTGGGTATTGTCAGCATAGCAATGAAAGGTGATACCATGCTTCTAAAAAATCGAGCATATAGCCTATTCAAAGAGAATAAAATTCAGCCATGATTCATTAATTTATATGTACAACATTAACGTTAATTAATTTATATGTGCATATTTAACTTAGTAAAAATTACTAACGTCTAATAACGTCTCCTAAAAAACTGTGGCCCAGCGTGTTTTATTGTCAGTTGCATTACATTTCAGTCGCCAACAGAGGGCAGCAGCTACTAAACTCGTGCTCTGATCACTGCCGTGAAGAAGTCTGTACATAAACAAGGACGTTGGATAATGAACATAATGTGACATTTATAGTTAAATAATATCCAGCCGGACTGTGTTTGATATGTCTTTGGACTTCTTTGGCTTGTGACTTTTTGCCAATTTTGCTTCATTTTCTGGTTGCGAAGAGAAGTCGCTTGCTGTTAGGTCAGAATTTGCAAAGGTTATGGCAAGTCATGTGTCAAAGGTTCGGTCTCTGTATAAAAGAATCCTGTTACTGCACCGCTTCATGCCGATAGACCTGCGAGCTTTGGGCGATCAGTATGTGAAAGATGAATTCAGAAAACACAAGACTGCATCACATGAAGAGGTCAAACGCTTCATGACTGAATGGGAGGTGAGAAAGAAATGCTGTATATTAGATCGTCATGATCTTTAAGACTGAGCACAGTAAATAAATTAAGAGTTTGCTTCCAAAATGAGATAACTCCGTTTTAAAAACTAATTTATAATATATATATATATTTTAGTTATAATGGCTTGAATCAAAACAAACCAACAGCAATTTGATTGATATTAATTGGAATGCGCAATAAAAAACATGATTTTTGAATTTTTTTTAAAATCTCATTTTGGAACCAAACTCTTCAACTAATGTTTTATATATATATATATATATATATATATGAATGCATGCAAATAAATGCCTTAAAAGTCACAACATTTGGAAACCAAGTCATTTGATCATTTGTCCTAATAAGTTTCATTGCAGTAAAATATCAAAGTATCTGCAAACAAATGATAAACAAATTTGATGAGCAAGTTTTACTCCCCATGTCCTGTAATTGTTATAATTGTCCACACGATGGCAGCAGACCCTGTTGTGTCTTTTTGTCTTAACGCAACTCCTGATGTTCTTCATTCTGTAAGAGAAATCAAAGCTGTACTCAAAAACAGATATGTATACATTAATTACGTTACACATTTTCATTTAGCATCACTTTGCTACTAAAGCCTCATATTTTTTATTTCAATTCGGAAGTAGTTGCGTCTCTGGCATCAGGCTTGTATAAACTGTTACGTGACAAATCTGCAGATTAAATTCAATGCATGAACTCCACTCAGACATGCAACAGCAAGAAGCGGTGATGCGATAGCTGGAAATTGGAGATGCTTTTTGAGTCCTGAAGGAGTTTTCACAAGTTATATTATACATGCAGCTGAGCACACAGAAGTAGATGTAATGCGGGGCTGGTTCTCCCTGAAGTCTTCACAGTCATGCGGTGTGATTTCAGAGAACTGGATGTTCTTGGATTGACATTGACAGTAACAGATATTCTCTAAAATGGTAAAAGCCACCCACTTACAGGTAGCGATAGTCGCTCTGTCCTTGTACAGAAACGAGACATACGCTTCCTCCAAAGTGGGCATCTTACTGTGAGGAAGATATTCTAGTCCTGCGCTATATTTTGTGTAGCTAGCTGCATACATTAGTAAGTAGAATATATGTACACAGCTAAAGGGATACTTCACCCAAAAATTACAATTCTGTCATAATTTACTCACCTTCGAGATGTTACAAATCCGTATAAATTTCTTTCTTCTGATGAACACAGAGAAAGATATTTGGAAGAATGCTTATAACCATGCTTATGCTTTTTGTTGTCCTTATGTTGTTCCAATTGCTTTCATTGTTTACCTCATTTGTAAGTCGCTTTGGATAAAAGCGTCTGCTAAATGACTAAATGTAGGGTGACCATATGAGCCATTTCTCCTCGAATCCTGGCAAGGACACGTCTTCCGGGAGTCGCATTTGTCGACCGCATACGTCATCGAGGTTTATTATTTCAGGTTTTATTTTATAAAGGCAGCCGTTATATTTCAAGGTAAGAATGACTACAATGAACTGCAATGATTATACGTCTTTAAGCGATGTTAAATTTAAATTTTATGATTCTTTTTTTTATGAGTACTTTTTTTACTGAAATGTGAGAACCTCAATGACGTATGCGGTTGACAAATGCGACTCCCGGAAGACGCGTCCGAATCCTGGCAAGGACGCGTCCGGGAGAAATGGCTCATATTGTCACCCTACTAAATGTTAATGTAAATAACCAGACAGATCTTGCCCCCCATTGACTCCCATAGTAGGAAAAATTACTTTATAATTTTTTTGTTGTGTTGAACACAAAAGAAGTGTTTTTTTTGTACTATGGTAGTCAATGGGGGGGCAAACACTCGGGTTATAAGCATTCTTCCAAATATTGATATTTTTACCTCCCTCTACAAATTAATTGATTACTTAATAACTATTCGTCGGTGGCATTTCATAATTTTTTTAACATCACTCCAGATGTTGGTCTTTCTTCTGAAAAAAAAAAGAGCTGTGGAAATATTAAAAGTTTGGTTGATTTGATACGGAATGGCCACATAATCTAATTATGAGATGCCGAGCATCAAAGTTTGTTTTCAACCATTCATTTTACTGACATGGCCTTACTCAAAATTATCATACATAATGTAAACAACTTTCTGTAAATAAATCTTTAATATTATGTAGAAAACAGTAGATCACACACACACACAAAAAATACAGGCAGGTTCACATATAGCTAGCCAAATAGAAACATTCAAACATGACAACTTGGCCTGACATCCTCAAAAAAATGTTGTTGTCACTTCTTAAATTTTGCAGTGTGTACATAGCTTATGTTTTAGAGCCGAACTGTAGTACTTGCTCAGTCACGCTGCACACTTCAGCTGTAAACAGTAGAGTCCACTCTGATATTAGTTCTGGGAAACAGCCGGTCTGTACCTAAGATCTCCTCCCCTCCCGTTCATCACGAGGTGAGTGAATCACGGCGGGGTCTCTGGTTTCAAAGCGCTGCTGGGAAAAAAGAGAAAAGCGGGTGGTGGGGTGTATGTGGGGAGATCGAGTCAGGAACAGACGTGGAGCGAGTCTCCAAATGTGATTAGGAGCACTGAGTGTTCACTTAAACAAAGTGAATCCCGTTAAAGTAGAGGACCCGGGGGACTTCTCATCACCTAATAAATCGCCCGCATTGCAACAGACAAGCTTTCCCTTAGGAGTCAAAAAAAAGAAACGTGTTTAAGGAAAAGTGTAAATATACAGCTGCAGAATAAATAAGAAACCAGTTTTTATGAATTTACTAGGTATGTACTGTATCTACTGTAAGTACAATGATCATTTGTGCTTCATTCTGTGAACTACTAACAATATTTCTCCCAAATTTTAAATAAAAATATTGCATTTATTTGTAGAAAATAACAAATTTAGAAACGGGTCAAAATAAAAGAAAAGATTCTCTGTTTTTTTTTTCAGACCTCAAATACTGCAAAGAAAACAAGTTCATATTCACTTTTAAGCAATACAACAGTAATATTTGTACATGCATTTAGGAAAAGTAAAAAAAAAGTGATAACCTCAATTTTTATCATGTGTTTTGTCATGCTGTCAGTTTTGGATATTGCCCTTGGATGACATTTATGTCACGCCTGAGGTTTGATTTTGTTGAAATTCAACAGACACTGGACTGGAATGGCCACAATACATCTAGAAATTATGATTAAATAAAAATGTGTTATGATCTCCTAATTTCTTTACTGTTGGTCATAATAAGTTGTGTAATGCTTTTGTTTCCGACATGAATGATACCAAATTGTTGTAAATGTGGCTTGTTGAGTGATAGACTGAAGGTGCCGGATCGCCGTTGGTCTCCCGTCATCACCGTTATTGGTGAGGTACACAACAGCTTTTTAAAAAATCGGCACATAAATGAGATGCAGTGAGGATGTCATTCTACTTTGCTGCTAAAAATATTCTGAAAGGAAATCTTCATCATGAACACGATGAATCAATGCGTGATCAACATGAAAAACATCGCTGAATCAAACCTACTCGCAATGCTGACGGTGACACGCCCACATCTCGTCCTTCATCTATCGCAGACGTGCATCAGGGATTGTTGGTCTTGGGAGAGAGTGGGGTGGTGAAAGGTATGAGATGGGGCGTTGTCCGAATGCAGTTCATAAATCAAGTGCATTGTGCAAAGCATTTTAAAAATGTCAAGTGGTTTCAATGGCGATAAACAGAATCTTGCTTGTTTAAGCCCAGTTCAGAGTGAACCATTATAAGCAGTTTTTTCTGTATTATACGTACTCCACTTTCATGTGTTCAAATCAGATTTGAAATAGAATCTATTGGTTACTGTAATCCATACAGAGTAGTAAACATAGAGCTAATCTGTGCCCTTGGGAAAGTCAGGCTATTCCAGACAAGCTCGAAAAAGGATTGCCTATGTACGTCATTTCGATAGGAAATGATAGTGTTTATATTCAGAAGGTGCGCTTCACCAAAAAGGTTGCCATTCAACATCCCCCCACATCCATTCTTAAAATATTACTCCTTGGCACATGTTCAATCTAATTACATTATGTGGCGGAAGAAGCTTCTCAGACAAATGGCTTTTTGCTTCCAAAATTGAATTGCTTCCACATTCCAATACGTAAGGAGAGTGAATGGAAGCCCTTAATGGTTTTGTTTTTATCTGAATGAGTCCGTCCGTAATTTCTTAAATTTGATCGTAAGCAGTCGTGACAGACGTGACAGTTTCTATGAAAATGTCCAACAACATGGGGCATATGATGTAATCAGTCAACACTTGAGATTATGGTGTGCGAGTTCTCAGCATTACAGACTCTGGAACTTTGTGTGCTGTAGACAACATTAGACAGAATCAAGTTTTTGATCCAACTTTGCGATTTTGTGTCCTTTAAATATGAACACATAGATTCCACTGATGATTCTGATTGATTCCAATGATTCTCAACAACTACATTAATGATTCTTAATGATTGCTTTCAAAGCACTACGGTGGCTGACACAGAACTAATATCTTGTCACGTTTTCGCTTCTTTGCCGAAGGAGATAACGCATTTCGTCGCTGTCGGGCAGAATCCTCGTATCTCCAAAACCATTATTTTCCAGGAAGTTAATAAAACTGCATATTTTTTGACTTATTAAACATTGTATCGTTAAAGTTGGTATTATACCTTATATTGATATCATATACTGTTGTGTACCAACATTAACACAACATTTCCCCAAAACCATGTTTAATCGGAGATACAAGGTTTATGACTTGGGAGCAGGGAGATACGAGATTTCGCTGTCATTGATAAGAATGGTACGGACACAGACGTCGCTGCTGCCAGCAGTGTTCATCAAAGTCTGCGGTCGCGTTGAGCCTTTTGACAAGAGACGAGGCTTTAAGAGCTAATGAAAGCTAATGATTGTGGTTACATACATCTTCCTAAACTCTATTTTAAACGTTAGAGCTATGAGTGATGCAATACCAAAATAAAACGTTAAACAGGCTGTCTAATATAGGCGGAAATTAATCTGCACGCAAATAAAGTCGGCGGTCGTGTTGAGCCTCTTGACAAGAGAAAAGGCTTCAATTGTTAACCAAAGCTAACGACTGTGGTTATATACATCTTCCTAAACTCTATTTTAAAGGTTTAAGAACTATAAGTGATGTAATACAAAAAACGATGAGCTGACTAGGCTGTCTAATAGGCGGAAATTAGCCGAATCTGCTCGCAAACTTACCTTCGTGGCTCACGGCTTCCTTCTGCACCGAAGCATTACAGCTATCGATTTTTAACAAACAGACCTACTCAAATGTATCTAACCTAACTATTTTCACTCTTATTGTCTAAAAAACTTTCAATCAGGAGACGTAATGCCGAGAAGCTCCCGCGGAGTGTAGAAGAGGTGGAGTTACAAGACTTCTCAGACAGTTGAAGTGTCCAATGGAGTTAAGAGATTTGCTCTCAAGCTATTTTCAACACTTTAGATTGGTTAATAATTTGTAAAAATAACAGACCCACATGGGGACTGACCAATAGCATCGATTTGTGAAAAAATATGAAATTGACCAAATTTGGACATAGGAGGTTTCCGCCCGACAGCGACGATTTACAAAATGCCCCAGTAGAGCCATTTTCCGTTTAGGGCAGGGGTCGGCAACCTTTGCGAACAAAAGATCCATTTTGGACCCTCTCCCACCAAATAAAATTTATCTAGAGCCGCAAAATATATGTAACCTTTAAATTACTATAACACAGGTTGTTATGCATGTAAGGTAGTAGTTACCCAGTTGCACCACTAGGTGTCAATATAGTGCAATAGTAGAGTAGCGTCGTGGTGTTGCACGCGCTGCTTTAGTTAGACTTCATCTTTTTTTTGTGAACTTTTGTTTTGGCTTTTGTTTTTGCGGCATTTGATGAACAGCCACAAGAGACCGCCTACTCTCCGCATACGGACATGCGTAAACATTATGAGAAGCGCGCTAGCCAGACAGCATTTAAACTATGCCGGCTAAAGACGTAAAAGTTTGGTTTCAAGACGAAAAACGTACCAAGCAGAATGTTTTCTCACCATTCCATTTCTAACACACGCATACAGTGTTCGGCGCTGTCTCACATCTGTCGAAGCAGAAATGAAACCGCTGCTCTCTGTATGTTTTTTCTGTCATCTCCAGTCGCGCTCATATGTACATTGCATGCACTTATTTCGTCTATTCGAATGAAATATCTAAAAAAGCAAATACATTTACCCAACCAGGGTAAATGTGCTTTTTCAGATAGTTCTTGAAGAAATCAGGACAGAAGTGGTCAAAAGTGGACAAAATAGACGGATTACAGCAGCAGTTGTAAACGGGTATGTGCCTCTTTCGTCCACTTGTGATCCGATCGACCAAATGCATCTTAATACCAGGCATAAACAGGGGCTTATAAAGACTGCAGGGAGCCACAGCAGGGTGGTAGAAGAGTCACATGCGGCTCGAGAGCCACGGGTTGCCGACCCCTGGTTTAGGGCTACTGTAGAAACAACATGGGGATGTATGTAGATAGAAATAGCTCATTCTAAGGTAATAAAAACATAACGCTTCTCGATTATGTAAGGTCTTTATACACCCCTGAAGACATAGTTATGTATATTATACTGCAATTCTTTCAATAGATCCTCCAAAAGATTACACATTGGACCTTTAATTTAGTGAGGTTTATGCTTAAAGCTAGAAAAACACCCAACTGGCTATGAAAAATCAATCATATTCAAGAGCTAAAAAGGATATTAGCTGCTGAATTTTGTTGTAATAATTTTCTTATTTGGAGAATACAGAAAACATTTAGAAAATGTTGTATGCACCGAAGAACCATCAGTAAACAACTGCGACACACTATTGTGGCATAATATAATTGTTTTTAACACAATAGATAAGAGACAAAATTTGCAACTCAGACTCATAAACAGAAGACATTCGTTGGACATTGAACTTGTAGAGACTTTCATACAGACTGTAATTGCTGAATAGAGGGAGTGCTTTTAGCTCTCTTGAAGAGACGGATATAATCCAGCAGGCCTTGACCTCCATTAGACCTTAATAGATTCAGTGATCTTACACCCACCCCCCCAACAGCCCCTGTGACCTGCATTTCATCATGTGAATTGCAATCAATGAATTTACAACAAATAGAAATAAATAATTCTGCCAGTCTTTTATAGTAAATCAATAGCGCTCTTATCAAATGAATTTTTGACTTGCACTTGTGTGTAAAATCACTACGAAGACCAATACAAGCATGAAGTACTGGCGTGTCCATTAAGGCATCGGTTTCCTACCAAAGTTTATTTTTGTTTTAACACCTTGACTAAGTCAGTGTTCTAACCAGTTGCAAAAACAACAAGTTGTATGTGACTTGCAATTTGTTTGTCCTTACTAAATGCGAAACTTCTGCAATATGTTACATTTAAAGGGACAGTTCACCTAAAAATAAAATTTCTGTCATCATTTTCTCATCCTTAAATTGTTCGAAATCTGTATAAATTTCTTTGTTCTGGTGAACACAGGGAAAGATATTTGGAAGAATGCTTGTAACCAAACAGTTCTTGGACCCCATTGACTACCAGGAAAAGGTAGGAAAAATTACTTTGTTCTGTTGAACACAAAAGAAGATATTTTGAAGAATGTACGACTGTGGCACTTTTGACTACCTTTGTAATTTTTCCTACTATGGTAGGCAATGGGGTCCAAGAACAAACAAACAAAGAAATTTATACAGGTTTGGGACAACTAGAGAGTGAGTAATTCATGACAGTATTTTCATTTTTGGGTGAACTATCCCTTTAAGACGTCACAGCCCAACAGAAGATATGGATGTTTAATGTGGAATGTTGGACCAAAAGCTTTTGTTGCTTTATATTTGGTTAGGGCACATACATGAGATACATTCATTTTATGTCCTTGAATATTCTTCTGTTCTTGTTTTCTGTGCAGGTCTACAAAGACACCCTCCAAACACAGATACTCGAGTCGGTGAACAGAAAAGAGTTGGTGTTTGGGGCCGATTTATCGGAAGAGAAACTCAAAGGATTTCAGGACGAGCAGATCGGGCAGCTTTATGAGCTTATGCTCGAGTCTACAAAACCCAACCGGCAGTTTGACATTCAAGAGGAGGATACGCCAAAGTAATGCTTTCCGCAGATAGACGCTCTTCATCTCCAATGGGAGATATTTGGATTTAAAATGAAGTACTTTTGTTAATAACCAAGGTTGCTGAGAATGGGTAATTATAGCACAAAAAGCGGATTTGTGCTTGACTTGGTCAACCTTAGACATCTTTAAACGGTTGTAATGGTTCCTGCGCCTCTGTTGAAGATCTTTGAGCTCAGGCTATGGTCCATCTAATGGTTAAAATGTCATTATGTTGGTCGAAACACATTTTACGTTTAATAAATTTGGCTTAAATTTAAACATCTTTTCTCAGTATATTCCTAAAGGCTTGCAGAATACTTTAATTATTTTCTTATTTGTTTTAATTTGTCTTTTACAGCAGCTCCTAAAACATTTGTCCAGTCTTGCATAACATTTTTTCAGATCGTCTACTCACCCTCAAGTTGTTCCAAACCTGTATACATTTCCTTGTTCTGTTGAAAACAAAGGCATATATTTGGAAGAATGTTAAAGAGTACATTCCTCAATATTTTTAAGGGCTTATTTTGGTTTATGGAGTGTCCGACAACAAGTTTATGTACATACATGATGTAAAAATACTATTATTTCGTAATAATAAGCAGATTTTATTACCTTACTTCTTGACTGACTCTCAAATGATTCGTTCCGCGATTCATCTGTGTAATCTCCGCCTTTCCGCCAGCGTAGTCTGATCTGATTGGTCAGATAGTGTAGTCTGCTGTGATTGGTCAGATGGTCTAGTCTGCTGTGATTGGTCAAATGGTCTAGTCTGCTGTGATTGGTCAAATGCGTTCAGCATGTGTCGCAAATGGACCGCCTATCATTACTGCTGTATTACGGTTTGCAGGTGGTTGGATATTAACAGTGTATAGAGAGAGATGGCGTCGATTTTACCTTACCAGTTCGAGCCCGAGTCTGACGAATCATTCTTTAATCCTTATACAGATGCCAGTAAGAAAAAGGACTGTTTTAGACACTTCTCTTGTAACAGTTAGTTATCACGGCATACAGTGTACGGTGTTCGTATCTTCAGATGTTATTATAACTATAGTACACCACGCTGTTCTTGAAATAAAGACTTTGCGAGTTAATATGGTTGAACACTTACATTAGCGCAACGAGTTTATAGCTAACGTTAGGTAAACAAACAGTAACAACCCCAAAAATAACGGTAACGTTAGCTAAACACAGACATGAGATAACGTCACACAAATTTAATTTTAAGTAAAGACAAAAATAAAGAGTCACACTTACAGGTTGTGATTCGGTGGAGCTTACAGGTCCAAATAAAGTTGGTATTGCAACATCTTTTAAGGAAAGACGTTTAATGTTTCCTGCAGTAAAGGCGCCAAGATTGATGAAGCAATCTTCGGTAAAATGATGCGCTCAAAGTAAAACGTTCGGTTTATACTCCTTTGGTGTCGTTTGAAAAATAAATAGTAACCATTTTTTCCTCAGAAGTTCTTCCTTTGGTAGTGAAAATAAGACTGACTTAGTTTCACTACATAGAACACAGCTTCTCTTAGACATGATGCACACGTCACGAACGAGCTAGTACAGTGTTTGGGGAGGAGAGAGTTAAGTTTTCGCAGTCAGTAGGCGGGGATTTTTCTAGTGACGTAGGTACATTGTGGTTAAAGATTCGGACAGGTCATGGCTTGTTCGCGTGATTCAGAGTCGATTACCTTTTTTATAAGCTAATAACTTTGTTATTCGTTCACCTTCGGATTTACAACTTGGCAGATTGCTTACATTCAAACACGGCAAAATTAAACACTTCATGAAATGTATTTTTTATGATCTCGAGGAATGTACTCTTTAACAATTTTCTGTTCTGGGGCACCATTGACCTTTGTTCTGTTGAACACAAAAGATATTTTGAAGAATATAGGAAATCAAACAGTTCTGGGGCACCTTTGACTAATGTAGTCAATGGTGCCCCAGAACTGAAAATTGCTAACATTCTTCCAAATATCTTCCTTTGTGTTCAGCAGTACAAAGTAATTTATACAGGTTTTAACAACTTGAGGGTGAGTAATTCATGACAGAATTTTCACTTTTGGGTGAACTGTCCCTTTAAGATCAAGCATCACAAATGCACTTACAAAGCCGTTTGGTTGTACTACTAGCAAGGATGTTGAACAGGAAGGGGGATGTTTCTTGGCAAGGCTTCAGTGTATTGAAACCAAACTGAGTAGTCAAACCCTCAAGATACGTGCCTCCAGAAGTTTGCAGACAAAGGAAAACTTTCCACCACTCTCCGGAGACTCTTTGCGGCTCAAATCAATAATGCTTCCTTTGCTCTTCGATTATTAGATTGTCTGAAAAAGAATACCTCATTAGCCTGAGAGAGACTATCTTCTTATATACTTCCATTAGAGATGTTCAGGAAAGCATCAGCGCTGTCATGTGCAATCAGTTGGTAGGTGGAGACATGTTGAACTTTAACAAACGCTGCACCCAGTGATATGCGTCTTTAGTCAAGTAAAAATAAACAATTTGCTCGGCATTGAACGCTAAAATCAATGATTCGAGAAGAAATCAGCATTCATTTGAGAGCGTGCGGTGTGAACTCGATGACAAGCAACACTCCAAAGTGTTCTGAATAGAGGCGTAGAAGCGGAGGTGGTTTGTTTTGTTGCAGCGCTTCAAGATGACTCCCTCGTCGTGCAAATTAATATTTCTGAATGCCACTTCACTCATAAAACAAGTGGTAAGCATACAGTGCAGCTCCTGTTGAAGTGTGTGTGTGTCAAAATCAATCTCTCCCAACAAAAAGCTCAAAAAAAGATGCAATCACGTGCTGACTATGTGTATCATACTGTATTTTTAAGACCGTTAAGATATTGAAAACATGTTCATAAAAATTGATTTCTTTTGTAAAAATGCCAAAGATCCTTTGTGATGTAGTATTGGCCAAGGCATGACTCTGAGCTCATATTTTTTCGTCCAGGGAAGAAAGAGAATGTAAAACCTCAGGGTTCATGGCAAAACTCTGGGGAAATCTCTGTGCTTTTGTATCGGCACACTGTGAGAAGGTGATAAAGCAGGTGTGAGTAGACTGTAACCTTTAAAAAGGGCAAAAATCCACACTGCCAGCATCTTTGAGTGGACTGCAGACTGAGATACACTTAAACACCATGTACTTGTCAGTGACGGGCCATTTGAAAGCCTTTGGGCAATTCCAGGGTGATGGATGTGACATTTTTACTCAAAACTATTACATTTTGGAAAATGTTTTTCTTATCAATACATTGAATCTTGTGTTTAGATTTGACTAAACCCCTGATGATAGAGTCGAAAAAATCTGTCTGTGCACACGTTTTCTATTTTTAAAAAGGGAAATATACACGTGTTATTGATGTGACACGTTTGTGAGAGATCGCATACATTGTAGGATTTCTGTGAATTACAATGCACCAACTGGAAGCAATAATATCCAACAAATGGAGATGGGATGGCTCTTCATAGACCAGAAAATATAGTTACTATTTTAATTTTCTTGTGTAATTTTCTTTATTATAGAGTGTTATAGATGTGACAATTCACTTACCTGACTTTGGAAAAACAAAAAAAGTGCTATAAAAACATTGAGACTACACTTGGGTATTTGAACCATCAAATATTGACATCTGAGCTTTGGTAAAAACATGATTTGTTTTGCATGGAATTGCTCCTTTACATTGTTTTTCAGGGTGCACATAGAGATTGTGATTCTGAAGTTCATGAATATCAGCGATTCATCACCCACATGTTCTTACTGAAGATATGATCATAGAAGAGCCCTTTAGGTTGCAGTGAAACCTTGTTCCAAACGACATATTACATTGAAGAGTAGTTATTACTCCTGAGTGCAAGGTATCATTATCCGTGTAAGTGACAAGTACAGTTGCCAAGCATTATGTGTGGAACTATATAACATTTATACAGTGTGTAATTAGTTCAAAACGCTTGATTGAGTTCAGACCTTACAAGCTAGATTTATGGGCAGTGTAATCTGTTTTCTACTCGTAGTGCACAAATCATGTGAAGTTTAAATAATAAAAGTCAACACGCTATGAAATGAAGCAGGAGAAAGATATTGCTCAGAGGCAATAAAAAGTGTCCAGGTTATCAGCGGGGCGCTGAAGTGGACACATCAGGTTGTGTGCTTCTGACAAATCAATTTCATGTGTTGACACATTGCATTATTCATAACCTAAAGCATAGTTTTAGTCAAACAAACACTGTCCATCACAAATCAACTGGTGCAATAGATTTAGACGGATTTGTGAATATATAGAGTGACACAAATAGAAATGGACTATTTTTCAAAATCAAGAATAAAGAATTAAGGTAAATATGAGAAAGAAATTAGGCTCCTGTATTTCAAAATATAATTTAAATCAAAGGAATGAGAATACAAGTTCTATTTACAGTACGCTCTAAAAAATAAAGGTGCTTCACAATGCCATAGAAGAACTTTTTTGTCTAAATGCTTCCATAAAGAACCTTTAACATCAGAAGAACCTTTCTGTTTCACAAAAGGTTCTTTGTGGAGAAGAACCATAAATGGGTCTTCTATGGAATTGCTGTGAAGACCCTTTTAAGCACCTTTATTTTTAAGAGTGTATTACAATTTTTAGCATTCAAAAATGAAATCAGTTTATTAATTCACTTGACACACACACTGTAAAAAATCCCGTAAAAAACAGAATTTTTCTGGCAGCCGGGGTGGCAGAAATATTCTGTAAAATAACAGTTTTTCCCGGTAAAATGTTGGTTGTGGTTCGGGGCGTTTCATTTGTTGGGACTGTGTGGGTCTGGTCTGGTTGGTCTTGTTTTGTGGTCGATGTCGGACAACAGAGGAATAAAGTTAATTATGCCATTACTACTTTTCCCTGGTTGTCCCTCTGTTGTCTGTTGTTGATCACGGAATGGGACCGGGTTGGACCTGCATGGTGGGTGGGGCTTCCTGGGTCGCGGCTCGTGGGCTCTCCCTGTTCTTCGTGGACGTTGCTCGGTGGCTTTGGTCGGGGTCACTGAGTGCAGCTATGACACGTCAGAGGAGATCTGGCCCTCCCGGCTGAGCCTGGTTTCTCCCGAGGTTTTTTTTCTCCATTATTCAGCATTGGAGTTTGGGTTCCTCGCCACAGCAGAGCAGTGCAGTGTTGGCTTGCTCACCGGGAGACTGCATTTATTATTTATTTATTTATTCATTTATTTATTAGATATTATGTATTATAATGATCTTGCTTGGTCTATAAACACCATGCACTGTGCTGTGTTTTACCTTTCTGTGTTTTTCTTATTTGCTCCTGTAAAGCTGCTTTGGAACAATGCACATTGTGAAAAGCGCTATATAAATAAAATTGAATTGTTGACGATTATGTTCTTGACAGGCTTTGTGTGATCTGCCGTTTGGATGCCATGAAAAATGAACACGCATCAAAACTTGATTTGTTTTTGATAGTACTTTCAACCAAGTGTTGATTTGCAAAGGAAACATCACAATGCCCCGGTTACACAGACAAGGCTTAAGGCTAGTCCCAGACTAAAATGAATTTTGAGCTGTCTTAACTGAAAATAACTTGCCATGACATAACTTTAAATATATCAGTGCCATTTTTTTGTCTCAAGATGCACATCAGTAATGTTTTTCTAAGGTATTTTAATAAAAGCGACTTAAAAAGACTAAATTAACTAAGGCACAGTCCTGGCTTAGGTTAAGCCTTGTCTGTGAAACCGGGCCTAGATGTGCTGCTTTAAGTGCTTCTGTGACATACCTTGGCTCCATTCAGGGCCTGTGAATGTGAGCGAGAGAGCTGGGATCGATGATTTTGAAGAGTACGTTCAGGACGCGACTCGCAGCCTCTTTCAGGTTTGGCTCTTTAAAACTGAAGAGCTTCTCTCCTGTCTCGATTTATCTTTCAAATATCGTCTGCACGCCTTCCCTTTTAATGTTTACGCAGATTGTCGGAAACACCAAAATCCTATTTATATACTGTATGAAGATATTTTTTAAACGCAACATAAACTCGCTGGCGGAAAAAGCACTTTCGACAGCAGTTTTAATGATGCTTCGTAAGAGCCCTCTCTCTGTATGAGACTCTCTGTTATGCGTGATGTTAAATTGGCTTGTTTTTGGCTACCCCAGCGTAAATTCTCTCCAGCAAACAATAACCTCCTGCTTGCAACCAACTTTAATTCAACAGGTGGCTCCACTAATTGCTAGTGTGATCACGACGCATCCACAAAAAAGAGTTTGTACAAGTGCCGGCCTCGTTCGTGACACATGACAACAATAAACCGCTCAAGTGTTTTGTTCGACTTAAGGTCGCCCTGCTAAAATTCATTCACTCGATCTTTCTATTATGATTCAGCTCTGTGCTGATTACACCTTTTACATTTTTGATAAGCTAAATCTTCACTGCTATTTCTATCCTTTCTTTTTATGCGCCTCCTGAAACTGTAAGATTAGCTCCGAGAGGCTGAACAGTGATCATTCACTTGCTTCTCTTCTGCTTCACGCTGGTTAGTGGAGAAATTTAATATATTAGGTGGGAAAAACCTGAATTATTAAAAGTCAATTATTTAAGAGGCTTTCTGGATGGAGGTGTTGTTCGCTCCCGGCACTTCATCTTTTATTTAAGGTTCAGAATTCTTCTAATGATTTTCCAGGAGCTTTTATGAGCGCCAGATGTAGAGAAAGTACATTTTGAAATGACTGTATGGTTATCATTTTCCTCAATCATTTACAATTATAAGGGAATGTAAATTAGCACTTCAGTTTTAAAGAGCCCATGAAATACTTCATTCTCAGTGTGGATGTATTCAGTGGTACATTTGAGTGAGACAGGTGGGCTTTATTGTTCAAAGGCATATAGGTAATTCCATGCAAATGTCAACCTTACCACAAAGAAATAAAGGTTTTTACTGAACTGATAACTCAATATTTGGTGGTTCAAATACATATCTGAGGTCTCAAAGCATTTTTTTATTTTTTAGTGCATGATTTCCAATGTCAGTGTCTATTCAGGATTGTCACATCCACAACCATCCATATTCCTCATAAATGGACACATGAAAATTAAAGTATATTAACTAGTTTATGTTTTATAAGGAGCCGCCCCTTCTTCAGTTGTTGGGCATTTTTGCTACTGTTTGTGCATTTCGAATCACAGAACCTACAAAATATGTTGTCTCTCAAAAACAGTGTCATTTTTTCTTGTTACATCCATAGCGCATTTTTTATTTCCCTTTTTTAATAGAAAACTCATGCATAGACTGATATTTTTCTGGTGTTTAGACTTTAAGGGTTTAGTAAAATATAAGCAGATGTATGAGTATATTGGCAACAAAAACATTCTCTCAGCGCTTGTATGTCGTCCGTATCGCTGGAATATTGCCCAGATGGTAACGACAGTGAGCATTTAGTAGAGCATCTTATTGGACAAAAGTGGGTAACCCTTCACAAAATGGTAATATTTTTAACAGTTATTTAATGCATTATCTTACATGAATGACAATGAACAATACTTCTATAGCACTTATTCGTGTTAGCTCATGTTAATTGCAGCATTTACTACATTTTGAAAATCAAATGGTGTATCTGTTAACCTTAGTTAATGCACCATGAATAATTCTATTGACATAACTTTCACGAGGATTAATACATGCTAAAAAACACATTGCTTGTTGTTAGTTCATGTTTAATGTATTTACTATATTAACAAGTACATCTTTATTATTGTAAAGTGTTATCCAAATATGCAAGATGAGTCATGTCTTATGGCTGCTTTTTGAGTTCAGATGCCAGCATTATTTTCTTGTTATGTTTACTGTAGAGATCATACAGACAGCATGGCTCTAATAATTTTGTTACGAGAGAATGTGAAAGTGAGAATGTGACTGTGAATTACAGACTTTTGTATATTATGTTGCAAGGATTAGATCTGGAGTCTGACTGGAGTCTTTTTCCCACTGGTTTAAAATCTGTAAAGCAACAGATTTAAGGAAATGTTTCCATTTACTCTTCCTTTCATCTTGCAGTCTATTAGAAAACTTTAAGATATTAAAGAAATGTGACCCTGGACAACAAAACCAGTCTTGTGTCAATTTTTCGAAATTGAGATTTTTACATAATCTGAAAGCTGAATAAATAAGATTTCTATAGATATATGAGTTGTTATAGGACAATATCTGGGCGAGATACAACCGTTTAAAACTCAGGAATCTGAGAGTGCAAAAAAATAAAAATATTGAGAAAATTGCCTTTGAAGTTGTTAATCAGGGGCACTGTGGCAGGCCATCCACTCACAAAAATAAAGTTTTTATATATTTAAGGTAAGAAATTTACAAAATATCTTCATGGAACATGATCTTTACTTAATATCCTAATGATTTCTGGCATAAAAGAAAAATCGATCATTTTGACCCATACAATGTATTTTTGGCTTTTACTAAAAACGTTCCTGTGCTACTTAAGACTGGTTTTGTGATCCAGGGTCACAAATAGTTCCCCAACAACGAATGTTAATCCACAGTTTACTCATGGGCCGAGATCATATGTAGTTCATTTAATAAAATGAATTATAATCTCAAATGCATTGTAAATCATTTTGATACAGCGTATAAATGAATTTATATTTTAACATTTACAACATGTAATATACTAAATCATGCCATATAACATGCCATCATGCCATATGTCTGTTACCTAGCCGGTTACAATAGAAACCTCTGCATTCTGTGTTTCATTGAGGGATGTGCATGTAATCACAGATGTCTGATAGACAGGCGTCGTGTGTTTCTGTCAGTAGAGATTCCCCACAGGTCACAGTGGAGGGTGACCACAGAGAGAGCGAGTGAGGATCAATCACAGCTGCGCTAATAAGGAGTTTAATGCGAGGAGGCAGTGTGGAGAATAGAGTCACCTACTAGATTGACACGCCGATGAACGGCCGTGACATCCCATCTGCCTGTGTCTGCGCACCCCCACCGCAATGCAAAACACACTGACAGATCAATATATTCCTCATCTGTATCAAGTGACTGCAGACACGGGTAAAGCTGAATTCTACTGTAAAGCATATAGTGCATTGGACACAGATCATTGAAGGAAGATATTCTTTGTAGAAAAAAATGTGAATTGCTGTGAAACTTGAAATTACACTTTAGGTTAAACTCTTCTCTGCACTTTGAGAGTGTCTGACTTTTTAATGTCTTGCTTTCAAAGTATTTTTGTTGATCCCGCAGTGTGGCATGTTATACTCGATCTAAAACTATTTTATAATTATTTTGCATGCAACTTTTATGAGTTTGTATATAAAAAGAACTGCATAATTAATATGTTTTAAACTACAAATACGTTTATGCATTTGGCATACGTGTTTATCCTAGGACTGTCAAATGATTAATCGCGATTAATCGCTTCCAGAATAAAAGTTTGTGTTTACTTACAAAATTAATATGCACTGCACACAGACAATTATTATTTCTAAACACATTCCTATATTTAAGAAAATATCTAAAAGACAAAAAATTATAAACATTTATATATAATTATATGTATTGGTAAATATATATAAATACATGTAAATATTTCCTAAATATGTACATATGTGTTTATAAATACAACATTAATATGCACAGTACACATACAAATGTGTTTATAAATACACAATTAATATGCACAGTATATACACAGACATATATAATGTAAACTCAAACTTATATTCTGAATGTGATTAATCGTGATTAATCGTTAATAAGTTGATCCGAAGTGATTTACACTGCGTTCAATATATACATTTTATCTGTATGTATTTCCTTTGAAACGAACCCACAACACTTGGTGTTAATGCAACACTCTACCAATTGAGCCAAATTTTACGACGAGGGCCTAGGGAACGGCGCGAGGCCGGTGAACGCGAATGATAATGAGCGTCAGCTGCACGTTGCACCGGTCTCGCATCTCTCAAGGAGGAGCTCTGGAAGCATAAAAAGAGGAGCGACAGCAGTGAAGGACCACAGAGAACCAGGCCTGGATTTTATGTTACGTTTTATTATGTTTGTGTGGCTGGCAGTCGACCGTGAGGGAGCTGTTTAAAAGCACTTTACTTTCGATTTGTTGATTGTTTATTTTATTAAAAGTTTATTTAATGTTCGCCGGTTCCCACCTCCTTCTTCCCGTTTACTTCGAACTTTGTTACAATTATATATCAAAATAATTAAAAAACAAACACACCAACGGCCGCAACAAAATTTAAAAAATCTAGAATATTATGAAACGTAATATCAGAGAAAGATCTTTGCAACCCCGTTTTCCCGCAGATTGGGGACCAGAATCAATCTTACACATTCATTTTCTGACCCCTCTTGAGAACGAAACAAACCTTGCATAATGTCTCCTCGTTTTAAATTAAATTTTCATTTAATGAGAGGCTATTTCAAAACATTAAAACATTACTCCTGATTTAATGTATCACCATCCACAGAGGATTTCACACCTATGAATATTCATTAGTGGATTCCAATTAAACTATTAGGCTGCATAAGTGTGTCATTAGCAGCTTTCATCTGCACCTGCTTCAATACTTTCCATAATGAAATGAGACCCTGTTGTGCCAAGATCCTGACAACCAAATTGTTATGTGATTCTTTGGTGTTTTACTGGCGACTCATTAAAATAATTGTGCAAATATTTACACATCCAAATAGGTTGTACGCACTCATTTAAATGCATTTTGCAGGCATTTTGCTCTCACAGCTTTCAGATACAAAACTCATGCACTATTCCCCAAGTCCTCCAAAGTCTTATGATAGTTTCATTTGTTAGACCAAAACTTGTTGTTGTTTACTTAAAATCTTCCCTTTAGCCTACACACTGTAGCTCTCAAACATTGCATACATTTGAATAAATAGAAATATCACATCTGGGGCCCGTTTCAATAAGGAGGTTCAACCAACTCTAAGTTAAACCTTTAACTCAGAGTTGGTTTAAATAGAAATAGAAACTTTGAGTTTTTGGTTTCAGAACAGCTGATTTGAGTTAGTTCAATTTACTCTGAGTATCCTGGGTTAAGCGCGTGCACCACGACTATAAAAAGCCATCATCAATGGAGCTCCGATATTACGATTCACCATGGCAACGGCACCAAAAGAAGCAACATGGCGGCAGAAAGCTATGGATCGATTTTAGTCTCATTAATTATTGATGCGTAAAACAAGATACACACATGCGTAAACAGTTTCACATGAATAAAACCTAATTTACGTGCACGAAGTATAAATATACATTTACAAAAAGCAATTCGCGTGTGTAAAACAAAACTATTTTCTCATAAAGTACGTTTCGCAAACATACAACTGTGCACAAATATTTCGAAAGTTTAAAATGTACACGTTTATCGTGTTATGTGAATGTGCAAATCGTCACTCACGTGTGAATCGCCTTGGATGTGTGTGTGTGTTTTTTGAGACTCTCCTGGCAGCGCAGCCCCTCCCACGTGGGTTGATGTACTCTTTAGCCAATCAGATTCAACCTTACCATTCAACCAATCATAAACGCGGATCCCCTGATCCATGATCCCCTGGCTGACCAAAAAATGGACAAATTTGTAATTCGTCCTCCACAAAAACGACCGAGTCCCACTGCTTCACCTACAGCAGCTGATAGTAATGACCCAGGCATACTGGACCCAGGTGAGGAAGCTCCCACCAATTCGTGTCGCAGTTTTAGCAGTGCTAGCAATACTGGAAATACGAAATGCCGGAAATACCAAGACAGTTACCTGAACTACGGTTTTATTTCATTTTCTCGAAGCAAAGAGTCCCTGCTACAGTGCATTATCTGCGCCAAAGTCCTTGCTAACGAATGCATGAGGCCGTCCAAACTAATGAGACATTTACAGACAACTCATCACCGCGACAAGCCCAGGACATTTTTTGAGCGCAAGGCAAAAGAATTGACACACTCCCAAAATGAGATGAGGGAAGTCACAGCTACTGACAAGAAACTTCAAAAAATATCGTATACAGTTGCTGAAAAAATCGCCAAAGCAAAGAATGGGCATACAATTGCAGAAACTTTGATTTTGCCATGCGCAACAGAGATTGTCAAGGAATTATTTGGAGAGGATAAATCAAAACAATTGGCTAAGATACCATTATCAAATAATACGGTCAAACATCGAATCGCAACAATGTCAGAAGACGTGAGGGGTCAGCTTTCTGTGCGACTTCGTGGTAATAACTTCGCACTTCAAATAGACGAGTCTACGGACGTGTCAAAAATGGCACAACTCCATGCATACATTCGTTATTTGTTTTGTTTTGTAAAGAGCTCCGTACCACGACGACGGCAAACAATATTTTTGAAACTTTGGATAATTTCATGAGATCAAATGAGCATTGACCGAATTATTATTCACTACAGCAGCAATCCTCACACTGATTGATAAAGCCCCACAAATAGCATGCAAGCATTGAGGTGCCAGACAGCAGTCATTTTGAAATAGCCTATATTCATTCTTTTTTTCTTACACACCAATGTGAATACTTATATTTTTGATATTGCATTTCAAATAAGGCCAATTTATAGGCTACTCCTATAGGCTTACATTTTTAAATTACAAATGGCCTCCTGGTCTACTGATGATTTGGTTATTGTATTTTAAATATTATATACAGTATAGGCTATTATTTGTGCATAAACATATCTGGTTATAGTAATAAACATACCGTTTGTTTGAAAACAACAATTTTTTGTCATCCTTGCTGCAAGCTTACAAGAGCGATAATATCATTAGATATGTGTAGGGGGCCCTAAAATATTTTTTGGGAAAAAGGGGGTCTCAGACAAAAAAAGTTTGGGAACCACTGGTGTATAGGACACCTGTAGGGCGTCAGACTCTCGTGCAACGTTAGACTGATCGCCGGTTCGAACCCTGCTCTGAGCAGATTTCAGTTGGAATGGTTGCACGTCAAGATTACTTATTTATTACCTTTATCGCTTCATTTATGCATGTATGTGCATACATTTCTTTATTCATGCACTTTATTTATACACTTTTTTTAAGCATTTTCTCATCGTCCATAGAATATTATGCTCTGATGTAATACACGTACGGTGGCTGATGTTATTGATGTAAGGATGGATGAGATATATTTTGATATATCTAATTCACTGTAAATAAAAATGCACAGGGAAATAACAAAATTTCACTCTCCTGAAATCAAAGTACATCCCAATGAATTAATTCAGCCTCTTCATGAATCCTCTATAAAAGCACATATGACATATTAATCACTGAGATGGTCTCTGTGTGATCAAAATGTGTGCCATGAATGATTGTATTAATGAATGAATGAATGAATGAATGAGTTACACCACTTGCGCTTTAAAACGGGAGGAGATGGAAAGTTGGAAACTCTGGGTGTACCAAAGAAAACCTGCTCCCGACCAGGTGACCACAGAGTAAGTTACTATGGTTACTGACTCTGAGTATAAGTTACCTCTCCTTTAGAAACGGGCTTGAGTTACCTCGCTTACTCAGGTTTGACAAACTTCACATTCTGAAACGGAAAACCCAGAGTTTCCCTCATTTCAGGGTTAATATACTTAGAGTTTTCACTAAACCTCCTTTCTGAAACGGGCCCCAGGTTTGACTTCAGTGATGTTGGCCGTCATATGAACGTCATATGAACAGTTGTGGCAATGTATTTTAATTGGTTGGTTAATAGTTTTTAACATTTGCATTTGACAATAGAAGATTTTGTGTTGTAAAAAGAATTTAAACAAAACATCTGCTTATCAAAAGCGAAAAAAATATATGTATCACAATAATGTGTGTCATGGTTCTGTCCCACCTTGTCTTGCTTTTCTTGACCTAGTGGCAGAACCATGATAGAACCTCTTGTTTTATGTGGAGAGAGTCAGTTTTGGCATTCCATATACTCCCTTTCTCCGTGTGGCGTCTCTGTTCCCGCCCTTTCGTCTCCTCGTTATTGTTTGTTAATTAGTTCATGTCCTGCACCTGTCCCCTCTTGATTTATCCCCTTTATAATGCCCTTGTGTCTTCTGTCTCGTGCTGGTTCATTGTACTGTCGTGATTGTGTAATGTGGTGAGTTCCTGTCTTTGAGTTAGTTTAGTTTATTTTGTAGTTGTGATGTGTTTTAGTCTAGTCCTGTTAGTTTAGTTAGTCTTGTTCCTGTTTCCATGTTTGTTACTTTACCCCCACGTGGGTCTTTGTTTTGTATTTATATTTTATTAAATGTCTTGTTAACCCCTTACCCCGCTGTCTGCACTTGGGTCCTCTGTCCTTGTCTTCGTGTCTCTCACCACCCACCGTTCATGACAAATGTGTGTCAACAATAGTATCAGTTTACATCTAAAATGTTGATCTATGAGTCTTTTGGGAAATATAATCAGTTTCTGAAGTGCATGCTCACAAATTCACATTTTGTAACACTAATAGGCCCATGAATGAACTTCATGGGTTTCGACATGAGGGTTAGCACAGACTGTTCTAGCACCATAGTTCTTCAATGGCTCAGTACATCGGATGTTTGATGTTCCAATGATGCAGAATTATTTCGCAGGAGCACTGTGGCAGAACTTAAATGAAGTGTTATTGATCCGCGCCTATGGAATAAACAAACATTCTGTTATTTTCAGTGCAATGTTCTAGTGGGCATGGATATACGCGCACAAACAGTGCCACTGCGCAAAGGACACAAAAGGAAGAGGAACATTTAAACAAAAGTGAAAGGCTAAAAGATGTTGGAAGTTTCAATAGTAAGTAGATTTTGATTGAGACTAGAAAATGTAATGGATGGGTCTCTCAAAATAAAAATGCTGATATTAGTTTCATTCCAAACCCTTAAGGCTACTTTTGTTCTGAACACAAAAAAGTGATTTTTTTGGGGGGGATCTGTCAGTCTGTCTTTCTCTCTATCGCTTGTACTACAGCCGTATAAAAATTAAGAGATCATTCCAAATTTTTAATTAATCAGCGCTTCTTAATGTATTGTGGCCATTCCAGTCAGTATCTGTTGAATTTCAACAAAATCAAACCTCAGGAGTGACTTAAAGTCATCCAACAGCAATGTGAAAGACTGACAGCATGACAAGACACATGAAAACTGATAAAGTTTAAGGCTAACGCATAAAAAATCATTGTCCTAAATACATGTCAAAATATTACTGTTGTATTGGTTAAAAGTGAATATGGACTTGTTTTCTTTGCACAATTTGAGGTCTAAAAAAACACAGATATACAAATAAATATTTTGTTTTGACCTGTTTCTCCAGTTTTCCTTTTCCTGCAAACAAATGCAAATAGAAACAATATTTATTTGAAATTTGGGACAAATATTGTTAGTAGTTCACAGAATGAAACAAATGACTGAAATTAGCTATACCCTTGGTATGAACATTTTAGCATCCACCATAAGACCTTCATAAAAGTCCAAGAGAGAGGGAACAACGTACTACAGTATGTTATTGATATTAACGATGAATTAGAAGAGAAATGCGCTCTCAGCGATAGGCACAACCATAGAAACTTTCCATGTGCACCTGCCAATTACACCGATTCAGTTATTGACAAATCACTGCTGCATAATCCTGCTCAGTTGGAGGTCACGAAACTTTAGAACATTGATCTGTTGGTCTGAGGCTTCATGTATGATCCAGAACAAACACAGCCGTGATGAGGGAAATGACCCCTTTTATTTCTCTATGAAATATAAAATACAATACAAAGTACACACACACGTGCCTGAGAGATTTTTGTAAAGGTCAAAACATTAGCGGATCTTTCTTTGTATCGCCTACCAAATGACATTTCTTGATGTGGAAAAAGGCCAAATCTAAGAGATGTAAGCTTGAGAAGGACAAGACTGTAAAGCTCGGCTCCCTGATATCCACCCGTGTATATGAAAATGAATTTGCGCTGCTAACACACTGTAGCTCCAGCTCCAATCCTTAAAAAACAAGATCGGATCGATGGCTTGCTGTATCACTATTGTACACTTGGGGTTGCTCTGCGGTGACGGTGACTGTCAATAAGTGTACTTTAAATTGTTTAGGATGCAAATTACATGCTTAGAAGCAACAGTGTTTACAACATTAGTGTTTGCTAAATCAATCAGGCTCAGTTAGGCCATTGCTCAACACTATACATCCAGAAAGCTCTATAGCCCCCCATGGCACCTAGGGAAAATTCACATTTTCAGATTACACTTTGATAAATGTTGTGACACTGAATGGGCAGAGAGCTTTACAAGTAGCACCTCCCATTCTGATTGATTTTTTTTGCTCTAACGAGTGAGAAAAAGACCACAGGGCTGCTTTCTTCCCCTCGCAAACATTTCCTGAAAATATTGCTGCAGAAATTGAGGTGGAAAAGCACATTTACTTTCATTAAGGTAACCCAGATTTTAAGGCCAAACACACGGCTTTGAAACTGGAACATAGCGTCGCTATATTTTAGTGAATTTA
Organism: Triplophysa rosa; assembly: GCF_024868665.1. Classification (NCBI taxonomy): domain Eukaryota; kingdom Metazoa; phylum Chordata; class Actinopteri; order Cypriniformes; family Nemacheilidae; genus Triplophysa; species Triplophysa rosa. Next base: position 18,012,607 of record NC_079905.1, on the reverse strand, counting down.
AGCCATTTTAAATGCAGCCAGTTTGATCTTCAGTGCCACATAAGTAACTTTGATGCTTTTTTTTAAAGTCCTTGCTTTAATACTTCATTTGTGTTTAAAAGAAACCTCTCTAACAAACTTTCTGCATGTGTGACCTGAGGATGTATGCTTAGGTGGGCATTTACATTACATTTATGCATTTGGCTTTTATAGAAAGCGACATACAGTGCATTCACGCTTTACATTTTATCCTCATGTGCTTTAACTCGGCATTGAACCCATGATCTTGTTGTTGCTTGTGCTACGCTGTATCATTTGATCAATTGAACAAGAAAATGTAAAACCTTTCCTGTGTTAGAAATGAACCCGAAGCCTAGTGTCAGCAGGTTTAAAATCATTTTGTTTTACGCAAAAAACACGATACACAACGCAAACTGTATTTTTAAGATATTAAATGTCCATCACCACAACATATTGTGAGCAGCAGTGTAGCATTCAAGTGTTTGTAGAAACCACACTTTGAATAAATGATAAATTAAATAAATAAGAATTTTAGCAGTAAACAAACTTTGTGCACGTTGTGTTCTGTATAGCTGTTGTAGCTGTATATCATTAAATGTGGAATTAACAAGAAAGTTTACTCCAAAACAAAAGGTTGTCATTATATTCTCACCCTTATGCTAACTAATTCATATCTAGCTTTTTTTCTATGGAATGCTAAATTTAGTCATCTAGCAGATATACAGTATGCGGCCGTATGCCAAGAAAGAGGTTCTTGTGTATATAATGACTTAAACAGATGGGAAACAAGATTTTGATCGTGTCGAACGGGTTTACACAGGGTTCAACAGATTTAATGTATGTCCAATATTCTTATTTGAGTGGGTGTATTAGGGTGAAGTGACCCGGGGGGGCTGAGATCAGATGCAGAGTTATTAAGAGTAGAGCAGGAAGCAGTGGGTGGTCAGATAACCCAGAGTGCTCCACTTTAGAAACACCATTAAAAACAGCATACCGAATTCAGAACAGCATCTCACCATTGACCAGAAACACGGGGGATTTTCTCTCTAAAATGTCTAGTCTGAAAAAAATGCAACGCATTTGAAGATTGCACAATTTCAGACCAAAATAACAGTTTTCTCTAGCAGAACTTCGTGTAAATGTGATGCTCGCCACGTCCATCAGGGAAATGCAACGTGTAATGTTTGTATAATATTTTACAATTTGCATATTTATGTATTTTTTAAACACAGAGCTATCCCAGAGATATGGATGTGACATTTTTAGTGAAAACTCGTAATATAAATTCTCGGAAAATGTACTGATTACCAGTATATCGAATCATCTGTTTATTTTTTAAACTCCTGCTGATAGACTCCAGACATCAGAAAATATCAGTCTAAGCACAAGTTTTCTGTTTTAAGTGAGAGGAAAATGCATGCGTTTTTGAGGGTTGACATATTTTGTAGGATTATGAGCAAACCAGAAACAATGATATCCAACAAATGGAGAACGGATGTCTCACAAAATTGTTATTTTATTTTCATTTTCATGTGTTTCATTTATGAGGAATATGGACCTTTATGAATGTCACAATTCACTTATCCGAGTATGGAAAACTATGCTTTAAAAACAAAAAAGAGAGACTTCACATGGGTATTTAAACCACCAAATATTGACATCTCTGACAGTACAACATTTAGTATAAACTTGATCTTAAAGTTGACATTTGCATGAAATTACCCAACTAGTATGTACTGTATACTAATAATACAGTATCTACTGTGAAAAATGAAAATATGCAATAGCTATAAATTTCATCAAGAAACGTTCCCACACTAAATGCATACATTTACTAAGACATTTGTTGAAGCAGACGTGATTGCTGGTAAATAATCAAATTAAGAATTAGAACTTTATTATTTACATCAGAGACATTTGATTCCTGATCTTATTCCTCATCTTAACTTTCACACTACCTCATGTACTGACTTTGCCCAGTCTGCTTTCAGTGTTGACTTTAACCAATTTTGGAGTGAGAATTACAGGAATTTACATTTTTACTACATCTATGGCAGTTGATATTCATGCTCTTACCAGTGCTTTATCTGGTATAATCTTACTAGAAATGTCAGAATAAACTATACCATATACACAATGACAGAAATATGAAATCTATATTTCACAGTGCATAATACATTTTCTGTATGAATTGTTTGTTTTAGAATTTGAAACAAGAACAAACTTCATTTGATTTAAAAACAGCTCAAAACAGGAAACAGAACTAGAGGTAAACAAATGACTGTTCAACTTTCTCTTTATTGCCCAAATGTTCCTATTTTCACAGCTGTAGGAATAAGAACAGCATACGCGTCCACAGACAGGAACACATCATTTGCCTCCATGATGTGAGCGCCTCCAGAGCGTTCGCCTCCACAGAAACTTCGGGAACAACCCATTTTGCGTTAATCTTAGAGACATTTTCATTCCATACCATTAATTCTCATGTATTCTGTACTTCAAGAGTTGACAGTGAGCGGAGTCACATGGTCGTGAGAGTGTCTGTTCAGTAGAGTGTTTAATCTGTGTATATGTGTGTGTGTGTGTGTGTGTGTGTGTGTGCGTGTGTGCGTGTGTGTGTGTGTGTGTGTGTGTGTGTGTGTGTGTGTGTGTGTGTTTGCTCACGGGGAAACCTACTCATTAACGCTAAGAAAAACCCCTGCTAGATTCAACAATTAGATGGGGGTAAATTAAAGACCTTGTTTCAAAAAAGGCAGGAACTGCAATTATCTAGTCAACCTCCCAGCTGGTAGTCACGTGACATACATATGTGACCTTACAACCTAAGTCTTGTGCAATATAATGGAAATATTAAACATGTGGTCGTTGACAGTAAAATGCATTGTTTCTCTTGTTCTTTAAGGGTTCGAAAAAGTGTCGGAACAAAAGATGCATTCTATCTAAAAGCGAATGCTCACCCAGACCTGCCTGAAACGCTTCGTGTAACCACACCCCCACAAATCTACATCAGTTCGTGGTATGATTTGACTAAGACCGCCCAAATGTATACGCAAGTGAGGTGGGCGTACCTGTCAGTACAATTGCTTTGGAACCTGATGTTCCAAATATGGTAAGAGGAGTAACATTTCCGTCACACGCTTGCAGTATTCGACCAATCAATACGCACTGGTTAACTGGCCAATCATAGCACACCTCGCTTTTCAGAGCGATGAGCTTTGTAAAAAATCTGCGCGTTCCAGAGAGGCGGGGCAAAGAGGAGATACACACATGCACGGTATGTGAAAAATACAGCATTTTTGAACCTTAAATCGTGTATACACATTGCATTACATCTAAAACAAATGGTAATATTCATTGTAGCAGTGTCATATGACCCCTACAAGGAAAGCTCAATCATTTAATACTCACCCTAGAAACATCCAAATGATACCTTCTATCTATACCATCAGAAAACCATTTAAAATCTTTAGTAAAATAACAAATAGACATAAAATGACAAAGTGTAAATTTCATTATGTAGAGGCAGCTGTGGTCGAGGAGTCAAAGGGCCAACAGGATCCTTATAACATAATGTGGTTTTCCTGAAGCACACGACATGAACACACTGTGGTTGGAGTGGGAGTACTGGAAGTATTTTTTGACAGGAAGCTGGGCTGGAGCTGCAACATAATGATGTTTTGATGCTGATAAACTCGGTTAGTTGACGATTCAGTTTGCGATTATTTGATCATCAGTTGTACAGTATGTTGGGTTGCCAAATCCCTTATCCTGATAGTTAGAGTACAGTTTTGTTATTTTCCAATTTTACTTTTGTTTGTCACATATGTGTTTTTCTATTCTTTCTTTTACTGTCTATCTCAATTTATCTGTAATCTTTTAAACCCCACTTTAACATATATCCTTTTGACTTTATATTTACCATCACACAGAGAGATGTTGTAGTTGTGCATGATTTAACATACTCCAGGAAGCTATGAGATGTGGATCTGACAACATCTAAGAATGATGTTCTGAAGAGGACACCTAGACTCATTTGTTTGCAAATGAGAGATAATAAAGAATAAACAGAATACAACTGCTCATAAACAGAAAAACACAGGTTGATTTACCACTAAACATACATAGGTCTTTGACTTTCTGGTCATGTCAAATATCACAGACAACATTCAATTTGTGGTTGAAAGTGTGTTTTAAATAGAGTCAACATTTGCACATATCCAGTTTTTTCTGAAATGTTTCTATATAAAATGCAGTAATAGCCAAACAAAGACAACCTGTTCAATTAAGGCAATTGCCTCAATTAAAAAAAAGATTCTACTGAGTGAGAACAGTGAAATGGGTCTAATATAGAATGTAGTTCATGGCTGTACAACACATTGTATAGCTTTAGATCAATTTAAGTTTACGTTTTAATTTATGTTTATAGTCTCGAAAAAGAATAAAGGCCTTTTAGGGTGTATTATAGATGTTCAGTGAAACCAGCTTTCCTGGTGAGTTTGTGACTTTTCTGGACTATTCTGAACTGTTGACCACAAGGTAGTCTCAGCCTCAGGTCCGTTGGCTAACAACTGATGCATAAGGCACACTTTTCTGTAAACAGTTCAACGCGTTCAAAGTCGTCATCTCATTGGAATTTCACAGGATTTCCAGGAGACGTGCGTGTAACGTTCCTAACGGAAACAAAACAAAGCCGTCTGATCTAAGCTGTCGTGTTTACAACGGTTGCAAAAAGAATTCATCACAATCGACTAAACGCTTAATTCTTAAAAGTATGCGAGGTTCACGGCATAAACTTATAATCGTTGTTGTTGCTGTTAACTTTTGACACGTTTGTGAATGTACACTGGTCTGTTACTGCGGGGACATTTCCACACCTCTAAACATGACGAGGCACAAAACGAAACGTGATTGGTGGCTTTACCTGTCAGTCATATGGACTCTTGGGCGGGCATTGGCCATAGAAAGCTGCGAAAGTTCGCAGACTAGCTAGACTAACCACGAGGTGATCCTGCAAGGGGTCATGCTTCTGAAGCTGTCATTTGATGTTCTTTGTACAAACAACTAAGCAACAGTACTGTATCAAATGCTTATGTTAATAATGACACTTCCACAACACTTTAAAGTCCCCGTGAAACGGAAGTTGCTATCGTTTGTACTTCCTACTTTGCCGAATTTCTGAGTGAAATGGAATTTCTAATGATAAAAATAATGGGCGTGGCTTTCGTCTTTCTCTGTGATTTGATCGGATGTATAAAAACAGCCGTTGCATTTTTAGATGGAACTGGCAGCAGACTGACAGTTGAAGGGGAAGAGTTAACGGATGCTTCATCCAAGCCGTCTAACATACCTCATTTAAGATGGATAGTCATTACAGGAAGGAAGTGCATTTTCTGATTTTAATTAAAGATTACGAGGGCACACGAATTTTAAAAAGAAAATGACCCACGTTGATCAACTATTTACAATATACACTGCAATATTTCATGAAAAAATAGGCCTTGTAATTTTTAATTTCACTGGGACTTTAAGTGCTACTACAATTCATATTGCGTGTTTATATTGTAACTGATTGTTATCTACTGTATCTGTGTTTGTTTCATTTAAGTTAAAGGTGCTGTTGTAATTTTAAAGGACCAGTCAGTAAAATCTAGCGGCATCTAGAGCTTTGCTGTTGCAAATTGCAACCAACAGCTCACGCCACCCCTCCCTTTCGAAGCACTATGGGGGCTGACAAAACATGGTGAATTACATGCAAGAGACCCGTGGTGTATGTAGATAGAAATAGCTCATTCTAAGGTAAGAATGTCTTCAAAGGCCTACAAATACCTTACATAATGAAGCGTTATGTATATTCAACCCGGTCTCATGAATTGCGTATAAATAACACGCAGTTGCATTATCGTGAAATACGTACGCCAAAGTTCGATTTTGCGTGCATAAATATGCCAATGTTTGCGTGCACCTCGCTGGAGAGCAGTCATTTTGAAACGTACATGAAGAGGAAACACTGAAATAATTAAAATAATACTGTTAGGTTTAGGGTTTGGGTTAGGGTAGAGGTTATAATATTCACGCAAGCTAACATTAGGTTTAAGGTTTGGGTTAGGGGACAGATTAATAAGACAAATTGCCGGTTAATATGCACGCGCGCTAAATTGGCTTATCATATGCACGCAAAAATAGGCGTATTTATGCACGCAAAATCGACCTTTGGTGTTATTTATACGCAATTCACGAGAATGGCCTGGTATATTATATTGCATTTCTGTCAATGGATCCTCAAAAAAAACATTATGTAATTAACATTATAATTTATAGCTGTGCTCATAAGAATAAGAAGCACACATTTGAAAGAATATTTACTAAAGTCTACAAATACTTATGAAATATAGAGATCCCCAGTATGAGAAACACAGATGTTTGATATTTTTTCAGAAAAGCCTGTCGCACAATATTTGTGACAAAATATCTTTCACTAAAATTACATATATACACTTTTTTTTCTTTAAAACTCTTATCTCAGAATAAAACAATGGACTATTGCACCTTCATGTTCATTTTTCATTGTTCATTGTGCTTTGGTGCATTGGATTATATCTTCTTTGTGTGATTTCACATGTAGGCTAGCTACACAAAAAAGTATTATGATCAATTAACAGGACATTAAAAAGCGTTTTCATTTTGCATCCTTAAACAAAGAAACTTTGCATCTCAACTCTACAAGTGACATTTTAACAGTTTAAAAGCTTCTCAGTTTGTGAATGGCTGTAAACACTGTGTGCAAGCACAAGGAATGTCTAGAGAGAACATGAATAACATCATTTAATGTAATTATCCAGCACGTGGATGGAAATTATATTACACACTAATGGAACCATCAAGTCCGCTGACTTGGATCAAAAAGCACCACTTTCTGCATAATCTCTCTAATATCTGCAATCGGATATTGGACATGACTGTCAATTTTACACGCCCAAATAAATATGTGTTTTTTACAAATGTGGCCGAAGCTACATTACTTAATTCAACAATATGTTTTCTTATTGGATTCAGAGGCACGGAAATGTGTTGTTGGAAAGCTCTGTATTTGTTACAGGATTTATTTACCAAAAAATGACAATGATGTCATTACCTAATCACGCTAATGTCATTCCAACCTAGTTTGGGTCTGTTCTTTGAATTGACAGTTATATCCTGGCCAATTTATTTTGAATATCGCTGCTGTTCTTCTGAAACCTTGTATCTCCTTATTTCATGATTTTTGATATAAGTCACACTTTATGTTTGTCACTGAGTTTTGTAAATATCTAACCAAAAAAAAGTATTAAATGTGCTTCGACGACACAGTATTTAATCATTTAAAATTTACAGTGTTTTTTCCATTTCCTAAAAACAGCAAATTTAGACATAAAAGGTTTTGGAAGGACAGCTACAATATCCACTATTTTGAACTAATTTAGTGAAATAAACAGTGCTTAATCAAATATAATGTCATGTTGTACCTAAAATCTCATTGGTTATTGAATGCCTTGTGACTTGGTTCATTTGATATTTTATGAAGACACACAGAAACCAATTGTAGCGAGGAAGGCGGGGCGAGAGCCGTGGGGCGAGTAAGGCGGGGCCGGCGGCGTAAGTGGCAACGAGTGTCAGCTGTGCGACCGCCGGTCCCCGCATGCCTCACGGGGGAGCTCGGGAGCATAAGAGGACGAGCGACCGGACCATCGAGGGAGAGGACCCGGGCCCGGAAACTGTTAAGTTTGTTTATGTTTGTGTGGCCGGCAGTCGACCGTGAGGTGGCTGCCGGTCTTTTATTTGCTGAATTATTGTTTGTTTATTTTGTATTAAAGTTTGTGAAATGTTCGCCGGTTCCCGCCTCCTTCCTTCCCTTCTATTGAACTTTGTTACATTGGTGCGGAAACCCGGGATAAAGGAAGGAAGTAGGAACGCCGCGGCCAAAATGCAGAATCCGCCGGCTTCGCCATTTGCGGAAGTGATTGCATCACTCGCGGTCCTCCACCGAGAACAGCATCAGGCTTTGCTGCAACTGAGGCAGGACCAGGAAGGGCGGTTCCAGGCCATCGTCCAGGCCCAGCAGGAGGACCGCGAGATGTTCCGGAGCTGGATGGACCAGGGGGTTCAGACGGGGACACACGCCAGGCAGACACCACCTACACACCTGTTGCTGACCAAAATGGGCCCGCAGGATGATCCGGAAGCCTTCCTGGATCTCTATGAAAGAGCAGCGGAGACGAGCGAGTGGCCGAGGGAGCAGTGGGCTCTGCGGCTGATACCGCTCCTCTCCGGAGAGGCACAGGTGGCGGCGCAACAACTTCCCCCCGAGAATCTGCTGGTCTATGCTGAGCTAAGGAGAGCCATTCTACATAGGGTCGGCCGGAGCCCTGAGGAACACCGCCAGCGATTCCGGTCGTTGGGGTTGGCGGAAACCGGTCGACCCTATCTCCTAGCTCAACAGCTCCGGGACTCCTGCCGCAGATGGCTGATGGCTGAGGGCAGCGACGTTGAGAAAGTGATCGATAAGGTGGTACTGGAGCAATTTACGACCTGCCTTCCCAGGAAAACGGCGGGCTGGGTCCAGTGCCACCGACCGACTTCGCTGGAGTCAGCCATCCAGCTGGCGGAAGATCATATGGTCGCGTGCCCTGGGGTCGGGGACCCCTTACCGGCCGCGTCTCTCTCCACACCACCACCAATCAGACCGGTACCTGCTCCCCGGACCCGACCACCCGGACCCCTGAGAGGCCCTCCTCGCGGACGAGGAGGCTACGGACCGGGATCAGCCGACGAAGGAGGAGAGAGACGGACGCTACCACAGAGTGCTGAGGAGGACGTCGGGAGAAAGAAGGACTCGAGAAAGTTCTCCAGTTATTTAAACTGTTTTTGTTTGTGTTTGTGAGCGCATGTGGCGCAACGTCGAGTGACGACGAGCACGGAAAATAAAGTTTCCAGTGGTAGTAACTCCGATCCCAGCCTCTTCCTTCCGGTGTATATTGAACATTGTTACAGTGGTGCCGAAACCCGGGATAAAGGAAGGAAGTAGGAACGCCGCGGCCAAAATGCAGAATCCGCCGGCCTCGCCATTTGCGGAAGTGATTGCATCACTCGCGGTCCTCCACCGAGAACAGCATCAGGCTTTGCTGCAACTGAGGCAGGACCAGGAAGGGCGGTTCCAGGCCATCGTCCAGGCCCAGCAGGAGGACCGCGAGATGTTCCGGAGCTGGATGGACCAGGGGGTTCAGACGGGGACACACGCCAGGCAGACACCACCTACACACCTGTTGCTGACCAAAATGGGCCCGCAGGATGATCCTGAAGCCTTCCTGGATCTCTATGAAAGAGCAGCGGAGACCAGCGAGTGGCCGAGGGAGCAGTGGGCTCTGCGGCTGATACCGCTCCTCTCCGGAGAGGCACAGGTGGCGGCGCAACAACTTCCCCCCGAGAATCTGCTGGTCTATGCTGAGCTAAGGAGAGCCATTCTACAAAGGGTCGGCCGGAGCCCTGAGGAACACCGCCAGCGATTCCGGTCGTTGGGGTTGGCGGAAACCGGTCGACCCTATCTCCTAGCTCAACAGCTCCGGGACTCCTGCCGCAGATGGCTGATGGCTGAGGGCAGCGACGTTGAGAAAGTGATCGATAAGGTGGTACTGGAGCAATTTACGACCTGCCTACCCAGGAAAACGGCGGGCTGGGTCCAGTGCCACCGACCGACATCATGTAGCGAGGAAGGCGGGGCGAGAGCCGTGGGGCGAGTAAGGCGGGGCCGGCGGCGTAAGTGGCAACGAGTGTCAGCTGTGCGACCGCCGGTCCCCGCATGCCTCACGGGGGAGCTCGGGAGCATAAGAGGACGAGCGACCGGACCATCGAGGGAGAGGACCCGGGCCCGGAAACTGTTAAGTTTGTTTATGTTTGTGTGGCCGGCAGTCGACCGTGAGGTGGCTGCCGGTCTTTTATTTGCTGAATTATTGTTTGTTTATTTTGTATTAAAGTTTGTGAAATGTTCGCCGGTTCCCGCCTCCTTCCTTCCCTTCTATTGAACTTTGTTACACCAATGATTTTAAATTATTAATGTGCTGCCATGTTTGTTTCTTATTAAATGATGCTAAATATGAAATGAAATTTATGAAATATTATTTTTGGATTACATTTGTTATAAATGTATGTCCTTTTTGGACCTTTAACATGTTGAATCCCACATAAGGATGAAAGCTGATGAAGGGAAGTTCTGGGATGGCTCGAGCCATGGGGATGAGTAAATTATTAAAGAATGGTCTTTAAATGGATTTTCTTCACTTGTTTAGATGAAATGTGAAAGCCACATGGCTGCAGTTTCCTAAGTAAAAAAAGACTATGCTAGAATAAGGGGATCTATGTATGTAAGTAGTTCTCAATCAAATATTTATTAGTTGCAGGTTTTGTACCAGTTGTAATGAGAATCTACAGGGATGTCAGGAATGTGTAAAACAAACTTACCAAGAACGGTCACGGTCATAATTTACAATCGTTTTAAATTTAGTGTGGGTTTTGTAAAATTCTGGGAGGATTCAATTACAAAGAAGCTGAACATTAAAAGCAGCAGGTTGTTTAACAAATAAAGCTGTAGAAAGGGTCCCAGTAAAGATAAAATAAAAATATTCTACAGCCTTCAATACTTTACAATAAGGAATGACACATCAAAGTTGGTGAAAGGCTTCCTGTCCAGTGACTAACCGATGTATATGTGCCCCCGCTTCACCCCCTAAAACTTGAGCCAAGGAAAATTGTGATTTACAACCGTGATTCATCAGAGCAGCTCTATTAATTACCAAACAAGAAGGTGTCTGGTCAAGGGCATGATCAACAGCACACACCTGACATTATCTCAACACATTGATTCCGGCAAGAGTAATGTGACACAGATTTATCATCCTGGCAGGCGTTTTTATATCCCTGGCCAACTAAGTTTCAAAGGGGATGATGTCTTTCGTCATTCTAAACACAATAATAGAGTTGCAGAGGAGAGTTTTTAACACATTCTATTTGACATATTTTTGCAACCCTGCGTAAATTGACTATATACTACACTCTTAAAAATAAAGGTGCTTCAAAAGGTTCTTCGATGGCTTAGAAGAACCTTTTTGTGCAAATGGTTCCATAAAGAACCTTTAACATCTGAAGAATCTTTCTGTTTGACAAAAGGTTCTTTGTGGCAAAAAAAAGATTTTAAAAAGTAAGAAAGAGATGGTTCTTTAAAGAACATTTGACTGAATGGTGCTTTGTGGAACCCAAAAAGGTTCCTCCAATGCATCGCTGTGAAGAACCTTTTAAGCATCTTTATTTTTAAGAGTGTAGGTGCGTTGTAACCGTAAAAAAACATTTTATGAATACTTTGTGATAATAAATTTATCTTGTGTTTAAAAAATAGTAATTTGCCATCTCCGATGAATTTTGTTAAAACGATGTTGTTACAACTTAATGATGTGTTAAACACTCACCGGTCTCCATATTAAAATATTAAACTGTAAAGTGCTAATGTTGCCCATAAATATTACATATATGCAAGATTGAGAGGAATCTAAACACAGGGAGCTACAGACACTTGAATGAACTTTTCACACCTTATTCCAGCAATATCCTTTTATAAATATAATAAATGCCCACTTTTATTTTGATATTGCTCCAGCTGAATGAGAATTATGGGAAAAATTCCAAAGGTTCCATACTTTGTTATTTTATTATTTAGTCCATTTAAAGTGTATAATTGTAAGAGTTGTGTCCTTTGTTTAATGCTGGATACTGTACATAATTTTGTACACACTTTTTTGTGCAAAAACGTTCCTTTTGGCTGTACACAATGTCTGATTGGATACATTTCAACACAATAATGACAACAGCAGTAAAATAATTTTGAAAATAACACTTACATAATCCAAAAATATATAATTTGTCTGTAACAAAAATTTATTTAGGTCTAAAACAGGCTAAAAAACAAAAATAAATATTATTTTCTTTATTGTGTATTATTTAAGCATTTCAAGCATGTTCTTATAGGAATATTATTTTTATTTAAGCAGCCAACACGTTACCATCGTACCTGTAAACTTCTTCAATAAAAGCATCCCAAAATGCAGTTCATGACGTTGTTTGAGAAAATGTCCAGAAGGCCTATAGATGTAGTATATCGCTTTAACTGATTGTCTTTTCAATATTTTTGTACAATTATTATAGTGTATTAATTATCAGTTCAATTCAATTCAATTTTATTTATATAGCGCTTTTCTCAATGTGCATTGTTCCAAAACAGGAGAAAATAAGAAAAATTGAAAAACACAAAAAAGGTAAAACACAGCACAGTGCATGGTGTTTATAGAACAAGCAAGATTATTCTAGTAAATAATATCTAATAAATGCAGTCTCCCGGTGGTTTATTTAACATATTTTGCATTAAGTGAATGCTTGGCTGAAAAGATGTGTCTTTAATCTAGATTTAAATTGGGAGAGTGTGTCTGACCCTCGAATAGTATCGGGAAGGCTATTCCAGAGTTTAGGTGCTACATATGAGAAAGCTCTACCCCCTTTGGTGGATTTAGTTATTCTAGTGTATCAAAACTCTGGAGTTTTGAGATTTTAGAGAGCGTGATGGGTTGTAGTGTGGTAGAAGCTCTGTTAAGTAGGTAGGTGCTAAACCGTTTAAGGCTTTATAAGTGATTAAGATAACTTTAAAGTCAATACGATACTTAATGGGTAACCAGTGAAGGGTTGGGGTTATGTGATCGTATTTTCTGGACCTGGTTATAACTCTGGCAGCTGCATTCTGAACTAACTGTTTGTTGATTGATGATGCAGGACAACCACTAAGTAGTGCATTACAGTAGTCAAGTCTTGAGGTCACAAATGCATGAATAAGCTTCTCTGCGTCAGCATATAGAATATTTCGTAATTTGGCAACATTTCTAAGGTGGAAGAAGGCTGTTTTTGTGACATTTGAGATGTGATTTCTAAATGACAGGTTGCTGTCTAATATAACGCTGAGGTCTTTAACTGTATTTGTTGGAGTAAGAGTGCAGCCTTCAATTTGCAGGTTATAATCCGAAATATTCTGCTCACCTGTCTTTGGTCCGATAAGTAATATTTCTGTTTTATTAGAATTTAAAAGAGGGAAATTACAAGTCATCCAATGTTTTATATCTTTGATGCACTCTGCCAATTCATCAGGAATCATCTGGTCTTGATGAGATAGCTGAGTATCATCTGCATAACAGTGGAAGTTAATTCCATGTTTTCTAATAATGTTTCCAAGGGGCAGCATGTATATGGAGAATAGCAAGGGTCCTAAACCGATCCCTGAGGTAATCCATAATTTACTTGCGTTAGATTTGATGATTCCCCATTTAAATGGACAAATTGATGTCTGTCTGATAAGTAAGATCTGAACCATTGTAGTGCCTTGTCCCTGAATACCGGTATAATTGTGTAAGCGATCTAGAAGTATTTTATGGTCTACAGGAATGTACGCAGCACTATCACTCAAAAAAATGATTCTTTGATGCTGTTCAAATCATGAACAAATCACTTTCATTTAACACGATTGTATAGGTTTCTAGCTCAAACAAAAAAAGCTCTTTGGTTGAACATGATTCAATCATGGACAGTGGTTCAACATGTTTGAGTAATGTTTTCTTAACATGAAATTAACATTTAGAGAGAACATGAATGAATCAAGTAAACTCAAATGAACATGTAAAGAGAACATGCGTGAAACATGTAAACTCAACATGAAATTAACATGTAGAGAGAAGATGAATGAATCAAGTAAACTCAAATTAACATGTAGAGAGAACATGAGTGAAACATGTAAACTCAACATGAAATAAACATGTAAACTCAACATGAAATAAACATGTTAAGTGAACATAATTGAATCAAGTAAACCCAACAAGATACTCTTCTGCACAACTCCTAAAACAGACTTCACAAAAACTCTTTAAAATGCCAACACAACAGAATACTCAACTCTAATACCCTGATAGCAAGCAACCATTAAATCAATGTTAAAAATTATTGATTTGTCAATGTTAATGGAATTGAATCAAAATAACTTTTGACTCAACTCAACTCAACTCAACTCAACTCAACTTTATTTATATAGCGCTTTTACAATTTTCATTGTTACAAAGCAGCTGTACATGAGACACATTGACTACAAGCAAAACAATCAAAGTTTTACCTGCAAAAACAAGAAAAGGTTGAAAACACAGAAGACAGACACACCCACGCACAAAACACTCCACACACACAACACGCACACGCACCAACACACACCGACACAGAGACACACACACACACACACACACACACACACACGTACGTACACAGACAAGTATGCACACACACACACGCTCAGTGAGAGCACACATTTAGGATAAAGGAGAGAGAAGCACAGGTCAAATATAGCAGATAATAAATTCCTATATGCAATATTAATTAAGTAAAACTTTAAGATTCTAAAGCAGCCACCCCGGTTTTTTGCACCCGCAATTCAAGTTGAAAAAATGAAATTTCATCAAACCATTATTGTGATCAGTGTTTGATTTAGTTGGGAACTTGATTCTTGACATTGTTAAGTCAGCTCCTCCATTTCTCCTGTTCTCTTAAATGCTTGTGAACGTGTTTAATGAAAGCATATGTAAAGCATAAAAAAAGTAAACTGTCACAACAGGACAGTTATAGTTGTTAGCCTTTTTCTTGGTGTGTTATAAAAAAAAGAAGCAGCAATAAATTTATAGTAATATTGATGATTGATTGTTCTGGTCACAAATGCAAAATTTCTGGGGAAAAATAAACAAAGTTTTATCGACACGTTTAAACGTCAACACTCATCATACAAACCTCAACAATGGTGACAATCATCAAACTAATTGAGATAAACAGATCAACTGCAATGCATGCTGGGAGTCATGAATGAGATTTGAACTATGATGTTACCCAGCATGCATTGCAGCATGAAGCTTTCTTTTGTTGATTGTCACCATTGTTGAGTTTCATACACCGATTCTTCATGTCTAAATGATTCAGCTATATATTTCTCCTTGCTGGACCCTCGTTGTCTTTGCCGCAACAAATATATAACAAGATGATTTTAATAGGCAAAGAACATCAAACATTAAGAGACGAATCAAGAGCCCAACTAAAGCAAACACTGATCACAATAATGGTGATTTGTTCTTCTACATGTTAACTTCATGTTGACGTTACTTGATTCATTTATGTTCTTGCTACATGTTCATTTCATGTTGAGAAAACACGACTCAAACATGTGGAACCACTGTCTATGATTGAATCATATTAAACCAAAGAGCCATTTTTGAGTGTAAGGTCAAGGTCAATCAGTGAGCTATGTTTACAGCCATTTGTCACGCTGTGACTTCCTGGGTCAGAAGGATTTGTTGAAGTGTCAATCAGTGTTATCACAACATTGTTTTCCAGTGCTTCATTTGTCCAGTGTGTTTACATGGTAATTATCTTCAGCAACACCATAAACACAATTGCTTCTCATTGTTTTGATAGAAATCCAGTCACAAAGTTTGCCATCATGCCTGTTATGTGGACTGAATCTCGGTTTGATAGCCCCAATCTTTTTATCATAAATCACAGGGGTCATAAATACCATGTGACTCATACTGTATATTACAGCAACATGAGTCAATACAAATTTAATTGCAAATCTGACCTTTTTGACATTGTTGAGATCTGTTCTGAAATTCATTTTTGGCTTCTATCAGAAAAGTATTTTAGTTGGAGGACACATAGGCAAAAGTTTTAATCTGTTTAATCTTACAAGTGGGTAATAATTTAAGTTTTCCTTCTTGTAAATATTAATTGACAAGGAAGCCATGGCCAAATGCCTGATTTTTTGGACTACTTGCACAACTTAACACTTAAAGGGATAGTTCACCCCAAAAAAATTAAATTCTGTCATTATTTACTCACTCTCAAGTAGTTTCAAGCCTGTATAAATGTGTTTGTTCTGCTGAACACAAAGGACGATATTTGTAAGAATGTCAGTAACCAAACAGATCTCACCCCCCATTTACTGTTTATAGAAAATTAGCCATTACTCCAAATTGGGCACAGATCATGGTAAAGGAAATTATATTCTGAACGGCGTTTGAATTAAGAAAAAAATTGCAAATGCCCCTGTGAACAATTCATCGACATTTTTGGTCTGTTTTCACGATGACAAAGACTGTACAAACATTGTAAATTCATAATTTATACTTGCAAATGTTTATTTTGTATGCTCCTCATTACAGGTAACAGTCAACAAATATATAAATAAATAACCAACTACAGATTATATCAGAAGCAAACCTCTTTGCCAGAACAGTTTAAACAATCAGTGTGACGCTAACTGTGAAACTTCATCATTAGATTCTTGTGCAAGAGATTTCAATTCATGTCCACAACTTTGTCACCACCCATTTTTAAAAGTCTTGACCTTCTCACTCTTCCATATGTCAAAATGGTATTTCATAGATAAACGTGAATAATAACCCATGAGAATTTATTTGTCACTTTAAACAAGCAATTATCTTCCGCTTCAATTCTCTTTGCTTTGTGAACATTAAATTATACCATAATTAGATTTTACATAAGTAGCCCTGCATGGCCACCATTTGACAGAATGGGATTCTGTTGAAATTGGACTCTCTAATTTGTTTCAGGTTCTGGAACATCCCATCCAGTGTCCATCTCTCCTCTGACATCTCTGTATGTAAGCCAGGAGCAGCCACAGGCGTGCACAGAAATATTATTGTTCTTTGTAGCTCCTCTGTTTGTGAAGTCTCAAGTCAAGTAACCATGAATGTAAAAAATGCTGCTTTGTAAAACTAGCAAAATTACACCTTGGGCATCCCAACATACCAACCAATGGCATGAGTTTATAGGACTCTTTGTTAGTCCAAAGAAATGACACACATCACCTTTATATCCTATAATGCCGGTTACATCTCTGGGTTTGAGTTGAGATTGAAACTCATGAGTTAAAGGTTCAGTCAAAGCTCACTGTGTCATAACACGTGTCAGGTTTTTAGTCTGCTATGGTATTGCATCGCTTTATATCCTTCATTGCAAATAACTATGTTACTTGTGCAATCTTAACTCATATGCTATTTTCAGAGCAAACCTTGCTAGTATGTTCGTTTTTGCAGCTACGTGCTGAAAAGATAACATGAAAAGTCACCTCCTTTAAAATGATACCACCTTTATATAAAAGATCAAGGTTGACACGCAGGCCACTGTCATCGTCCATTTCTTGGTAGCCCAGAATACAAAGAATGAACTAGATGTTTCGCTTTCAACCTTGTGCAAGACATTTTTTAAAGAATGTGTATTAATATAAAGCCTTGATGTATGTTTTTTGAGTGTTTGAGTGCTTTAAAAACCTAAAGGTCACATTCCTATTACAAACAATAATCTTTTATTTTTTATAAAAGGAATGTAACCTTGTGGTTTGTTATAAGCTTTAGCTGTTTAAAAATATTTCAAAACCCAGCAAACACGCAACGTTGTCACAATGTAGCCAACCTTTTAAGCACGTTGTAACAACGTGATCAAAATGTTGATGTTTCTACGTTGTGTGGTGAAGTTGTCACAACGTTATCACAAAGTTATCTTTTAACCTGCCTTTGGGGCCATTGCTTTAGGTTGTGTGTAAGTTGTATGGACAACCAGTAAACGACATTTAACCGTCACTGTACAGAAGCGCGAATATCAGCCTTTCAAAGAGTCTGCTCTGATTCATTGGAAGTATTGCTTTTAATTTCTGTCACCAAAATAGATTTTAAAAATATTGGATCAATAACAACGTAATCATAACAAGAATAAACGTTTTATGGTTTCTTTGTAATTTTTACATACAGTATATGTGTGACTTGCAGCTCAAATGCTTAGAAAATGGTCATAACGTTGTTGTTTTTGGGCATATGTTTTTTCAATAACATTGGGAGATTTAAAAAAGTAAAATACTTGGAAAACGCTATTATGATTATATACTTATGTGACGCATCTTTTTTCAGCAGTCCAGTCAACTGAAGGCTGCTGAGCTGCCAGCCAGTATGATGGTTTACAGTTATTATTAATTAAACCATATACCTGTACACTGTAAAAAATGTTTTTTTGAGTTTGTAAATAAAGCTAGCATTACTTGAGTATGTTTTACAAGCAAGTTGTATTTTGTCTTTCTACTTTAAAATGTCGCGTTTGTCACAACTCTGTCCTTCCTATCATGAGGTTTCTGGTCTGTGGACAGAGTTGTGACAGTGCCATGTCTTTTGTGCTTGTTTTGTTATGTGTGGAAGACACGTGGCCATTGTTGTTCACTTTGCGCTGCGTGTTCTCCTGTCATGTCGTTCAGCCCCGCCCTCCTGTCTCCCGTAATCATGCCCGTTGTGTGTGATCTCTGTCACCTGCCCGTCACGTCCCTTTTGTAATTATCCCTCTTTAGTGTTCCCTTCTTATTGTCCCTTTGTTCTCTGTCCTGGGCGATTTTGTTCTATGGTGGTTTTGGCGTTGTTTCTGTGGATTACCCTGTTCGTCTGTGAGTTACCTTTTGGAGTCCTGTTTTTAGTTTGGACCGAGTTATTCCCCCACGTGGGAGGTGTTTTATTTTGTGTTTTTGTTATTTCATTACCTGTTTCCCCCTCGTGGGATTTTTGTTTCACGAGTTGTTTCTGTTCATTAAAGATCTGAGTTAACCCTTCACCTGCCTGCATTTGGGTTCTGTCCTGCCGTTCCGTGACAGCGTTTAATTCAATGTGTTACTTGAGGTTCCTTTGTAATTATTTGTGCTCTAATACATAAGTGAATTTAAATGAAAATGCCAAGTAATATTTACTTGTTTTGTCATTAAATTAAGCGATGTATAAAACTGATGAACGCAAGTAAAATATACTCCACACAGCCATATAATAGCTGCTCATGCGCACTTCGGACATTACAACTGGCGCGAATTTTTTCAGCGCCTGAGGGGATTAAACTATGGTAAGTCATTAAATGTTTTCTTTTTAATTTATGTAGTAACATTTGCAGCATAGTGCGGCGTTAATAAACTATATTTTCGCTGGTTTGTTTGAGTCCAAGTTAATGTTATTTAATCTCGGTATTGCTAACATTTCTGGACAATGTCTGCAAACGCGGTTGTTTTTTATTATGCTAATTGTGGCATTAACATCCATGTTCATGTCACGGCTCTGCCTTATCTCTTCATGGTTTTCTTGGTCTTGTGGCAGAGCCGTGACAAAGCCTTTGGTTATGTGTGGAGAGAAACATATTATTGTCCTTTTGACAATAATATGCGTTCTCTCCGGTGTCTCGTCATTGGCCCCGCCCCTCTCGTTTCCTGTATTGTTTCCCGGCCGTGTTTGATTACCCTCACCTGCCCTGTGTCGTTATCCTTCGTTTGTCTTCCCTATTTAATGCCCTCGTGTTTCTTTGTCTTGTGGCTCGTGTATTGTATACCATTGTGGCACATGGTTAGCAGCAATATTCAAACAGGCAGTGAAGTTCAAAGAATGATTGATTAATAATAATGAACACAAACTGAGCCAGGAAAACCTCACACCATTTAACCACTGCCACAATTCTGTGCTTTTGACACAAGGCAGGTTGAGTCCATGGATTCATGCCATTGGCACCAAATTCGGACACCTCCATCTGTGTGCCTTGGCAGAAATTAGGATTCATCAGATTTTCCCGTCATCACTGCAGCCTCAGCAAGCTTTTCATTTTCGGCTCAATGGGTACACACTGTAAAAAGTGAATATGGGTCTAAGTTGGATTATAACTATTTGAGTCTAACCAATTTGCCTTTCTGCATTCCGAATTGTAACTCAAAATTGTACATTCTTTCAACTTTGACACGCAGAGACACACTACTAATAAAATTTATCACTTTGAGCCAACTTAAAATTTCACTTTAAGGATCATGCGTCAGACGTATTTTCTGACGTCATGACGCATGAGCTGTGGATTTGAGATTTCTCTTCGGCAGCCATTTTCTGTTCTTCCCGCACGCAGATGAAAAAGTAAGTTGAAAGTTTGTTTAAATTCATGATATAGTTGATAATGTAATGTTTGAGCGTGTGTTTCAGTTGTTTGTCAGCATAAATGTCGACGAAATCGTGAATACTTGAATATTTTTGCAAATAAATTTGCTCGACCTCACGTTTGCACTATGCAGGTTAGCGCCAGGTTAAATTACGTTAGGACTCTAAATATGTTGCATTTACTCATTTGTTAAGTAAAAATATATTTTTGGACCTTGAGAGCATGCGTTTAAATTAAAGTAGATGTCTCATTTATCGTTATTATCCTATTCTAAGTGCAGCGTGAGATATTTGAAATGGCGTGGGCGGGATGCGCCTGAGGAGAGGGCAACGGTCGAGCCTGAAAGGATTCTCGCTTTTTCACGTTATGGGTTCTTGTTTCTTACACCAGTGCTGCCATTTATGCATCCATTTGCTCGGCAAAAGCGATGAACGTCTAAAGGCCCAAGTAAAAACACGTGCTTAACGCTAGCTTCTTTTGCCTTTCTCAATCCTGGTCCTCGCGACCTCCCGCTCTGCGTGTTTTGCATGATCTCTCTTGTTTAAGACACCTGATTTAAATTGAGCAAAACCCTGAAGGCGGGTAAGAGAAACTTACAAAATATGCAGAGCGGGAGTCTCGAGGAACATGATTGATAAACAGATTGAGGTGTTTTGCTTCATCCTTAGAAAATAATCTTAATTGTTTAGAAGAGGTCCTGATTTAAAAAAAAGTATATTTGACCTATAGCAAACATATTTCGACCACTTAAAAATACTGCAACTTCTTTTCCCCCTTAGGACCTGGAGCTATTGATTCTTTATTGATTACTGAGGACATTTTGCTGTATATGGTAAGTAACTTCTACAACAAAAAAAAACTAATAGTTGATAATAGATATGAATTTTCCCTACAAAAAAAGTGAAGAGGCCAAAACGTGCAGAAGCATCTTTTACCCTTCCCTGCCTGTCGGAGAGACTCAAGAAAGTCTTGAAAAAGAAAGACTTTTAACAGAGGTTGACAAAAGGCAAAATGAAAGGTTTATCAAGGAAAAAATGTCTCTCACATTTGCATACAGGTGGCAAGGGGTAGTGAACCAGGAGCCCAGTGTTAAGGACTTCAAGGCGAGGTGGCCTGCGCTTTTCAGACATTCTTAGGTATTAAAAACAGGTTAAAGTTAGTTTCTGGTGTTACTTGACAAATACATTATTTTGGTTTGTATAATACAGTTTTTTTTGGCTGTTGTTGTTGGTTCATATTTCCTTTTTAATTTCAGACCAATGCGGAGCTTTGGAAGACATGTTTCTTGCTCAGCTCCATGCATACATGGGTAATCTAATAGGAGTGATCTGTTCAAGGGCAGGAGCAACCCGTAAATATGCCCTTTTCACATGACGTCACACATCTAACGTTCTGCCACGAAGCAGTGTATCTTTACTTCCGCTAGCGCTCCAGTTCATAAGGTGGCGGTAATGCACCTACAAGCTGGTTTGCCATCCACCAGTAAAACTCAAGAAGTTACTTCCTCTAGCGTCTCAGAATGGAGTTGACCAAGTCCCTTGCACATCTGCCACAAATACGCCTAGATGATGTACAACGTCTTGCAGACAAATTTTCGCTTTTACGACAAGATCAAAGCTAGATAAAGGATACAAATTCTTCGTTGAACAGTACCTGTTTGATTATGACGGTAAGCGTTTTGTTTTCTTTTTGTGTTAGCAAAGGTGCTAGGATAAGTACTTGAATACGTGTTCTGTCAGTTTTATTTCACTGTTGTTAAATTCCAGCGCGACGGCAAAACGGAAGTTCTTCTTCTTTGTTGCAAGACGGATGTTATGATACACTGCTTTGCGAAAAGGCGGAAGTTAAGTGATGTCATTGTGAAAAGGGCCTATTCAAGGTTTGGATGAGGTGCGTGTGTTTCACATTACTATATCAAGCTTACCCAGCTAGCCAAAATATGTGACTGTTACTTATCAGCAACGTAATCTGATGACCAAATTTGTGTTTCATGGCGTGTTGGTAACCAGTTAGTAATTTAAACATTTTTAGACAAAATTATAAATGTAACTAGTGACTGATTAAGATACATTGCTTAATTATCTGTGCAGTTATTGATACAAATTTTTACTTGTTTTTTTTTCTTGTCCTTTGCTATATGCAAAAATGTTTAAAAATAAAATAAATAATTTCAATTGCTTTACCACAGACTGGAAACATTCACATCAGGAGGGACTGTGCGCTAAAGGCTCTTATTTTTTTCCTGGGAGAAAATCCGAAAGACCTAATCAAAGAGTACGCAAGTGGCATATTTTTTATTTTTAGAACAAAGTTTATTTGTGTTATGCCGGCAAAAGGCAATGATTGTTTTTTTATTTACACTACCTTAGGTTGACCAGGCAGATGATTGTGAAAGTGACCTTGCGCAGCTCACCATTGCAGTGTACATTGTTCGGGAAGGAGGGAGGAGAATTTCTTCAACCGCCTGACGACATATGCATTGTGATTGAGGGTGTGAAAATTTTGAATCAAGTGACTTCGGTCACATCAGCTTGTGCACTTCTCATGGGTATGATGTACGTAATCAACTTGGTTTATCCGAAACCCCTTCGATTTACTTTCGAGGTCTTCCAGAAAGTTTTCTTGCAACTTGATCAACACAAAATGTCACACAGAGTTCAGAGTCTTTTTTTAGTAGATTACAGTAAATGTCACATTGAAGCACTTCTCATTTAATGTTTATGATTATATCTATGGATTGATTCCCTGTAGCTCTGTGACTACTGTGCTGTTATAAAGAGTATGTCATGATGTTTTTGAAATATATTTTTATGAATATTTTAAAAGCTCAGTTGTGGGCATATAAGGTTTGGTGCAGTATAAAAAATGGAATGGATCAGTCAATGTTAATGAAATGTTAAGTTTGTTTTGTAAACATTTTTGCAATGCAGAGAATGCTGTCATTGTGTATGTTTTTAATAAATTCTATTGTCAAAAGCAGCTTGAGTCTCTTGATAAAATTTGTTTTCAGGAAAAATCACAAATAAAAAATATATTTTTAGCAATAATGAAGTATGAATTTAATGTTTGTAATAAAATAAACATTGAATACATTTAAGTTGGAATGCAGTAAAATTATGTTAGGGTAATGTAAATATTAGGATAGAATGAATGTAATAATTGAGTTTAACTGACCTTGCGATATTAAGTTGGTCAAAAGCAAAATAATAAGTTGAAAAAACATAATTTTTTTAGGTGTTACCAATTGAAGTAATTGTTTTAAGTTGATTCAACTGTTCGCTTTTTACAGTGCAGCATTAGCAATGGATTTCTTAAAAAACACACATGCTGATCAAATGTACGCCTTAAGGAAACTTCAGTCGCTTTGGATAAAGCCAAAGTCGTACTACTTTGTTCTGTTGAACACAAAAGAATATATTTTGAAGAATGTAGGAAAGCAAACAGTTCTGGGGCACTTTTGTCTACCATTGTATTGTAATTTGTCTTCAGATATAAATAGATATAGAACTCATTGGTGACCAAGGATTGTTTGGTTACAAACATTCTTCCAAATATCTTTCTGTTCATCAGAACAAAGAAATGTATACAGATTTGGAGCAACTCGAGGGTGAGTAAATGATGACACAATTTTGGGTGAACTGTCCCTTTAATGTGAATGTACTATAGGAAGAAACCCAACATAGTCTGATGTTCCTATTCCCCTTCAAGATTTAACATGTGAATTATGAGATGGTATTTTGCTTATCACAACTGTACATGGTGCTTATTTAAGTCACCATGGACTTTCTCTCAGCTCTTGGTTTACTTCTCCCATCAACTGATGCTCACTGAATGTGTTCTTGTTTTGGCACCATTTTGAGTAAAATCGTGTTTTGTCCCAATAGAAAAACTCAAACCCCCATCTGACACCAACAATCTTGCCAAATCACTGAGCTCACATTTTCCTCATTGTGATGGTTGATGTGAAAATTACCTTCAACTGCATGATTTACAGCACTGCTGCCACAAACAGGTGTTACGAATAAAGTTCTCAGTGAGTGAACATTTGCCTCTGATATTGCAGGCACTTTTTCTGATACATGGTGATATTTGAAGGTTTAAACCACTGAATCTCAACCTTTTTCAAGGCCCCCCATTGTCCACCAAAATACTGAAGGCACCCCCACTGACAGTTCCTTTCCAATGTTCTAGAGCAGAGGCGGGCAACCTGGTCCTGGAAGGCCGGTGTCCTGCAGAGTTTAGCTTCAACCATAATTAAACACACCCGATGCAGCTAATCACATTCTTCAGAATTACTGCATTGTGTCCCAAGACACCTAATTATACTATGTATGCCCTAAAAGTATGTACTGCTTTAGTTATGTAAAAATATGCACATTTTAGTTTGTAGTAAAACAGTATGCATGTATTGGGACATACTAGACATAGTAACATGAAACAGACATGACCCTTGTTGCCTAGATGACAGCTCTCACTAAAAACTTGGTGTTTCAAGTCAGATCCGTGGGCTTGTTGGTTTTGACTAAATCTTTGTTGTTTAGAGTCCTACGATACCCTAACCCACACCCTAAACTTAACCATGTAGACAACCTATGGTCCTTGAAAGTGCCAAAAAAACACTCCTGCATGATGTCGTCTGACTCGAAACACCAAGGATTTAGGGAGGGCTCCTAGATGACACTGGGATCATTATGAACAGTCACACACCTTAAAATATAGCTCCTCTATGCATGTTTACTGTATACATACATTTATTAATTCAGTGAAGCATCACTTATTTAATATTAGTAATGCAGTGTAGCGTTGCTAAACTCCTCTCTCTCACAGTGAGTCATGGGTAGCAAAGGGTATGCAATGACCTCACTTTCCCACGTTAATATGCTGGGGCACGTGCCCTTGAGTGCATGGACACGCCCCACCGAGTGGCAAAACACGCAGCGAAATGACTGCATTCAATAGGAGAAACAAAGAAACTGGGACTAAAACATGCAATTATTTGCTGAAATGAAAAGCAGTTGGACTCGACGGTGATCCTTATGACTTGAATTGAACACTGGACACTGAAATGTTGCGCGTAATTGCGTTTCCTGATATTGTAAGCAGCCATTTTTCTGAGTGTTTTGCCCTTAAAGGGAACGTGCTTCGGCGTGTTCACATGTTGTTTACATGGGGACGTGACGTCATGTGCATACCCTCTATATCAGCCGTTTGAGTGTTCATGGATCTGCACTTTGAGTTTTCACCAAAAAAAGACCACATGGGTACTTCGAGAAAACTCGTTTCAGCATACTAAGGTTTGTAAAATATTTTTTTTATTCTAAATACCATTTGGGACAGATAGTATGTAAATTGGGATGCAGGGCTAGAAACTTCAAGGCAGGTTTGTGGGAGCTGGTTGGGACATTGGCCTTCCAGGTCCTTCCCTGCTTTAGATCTTGGCAACTAGAATGATGTACATTATATACGCTATAAAAATAACCATATTTAGTTTTTTAAATATTTATAATTTGACTTTTTTTTTCTTGTGTCATATAATTTAATTATTCACGAGCCCCCTTCGAAAGTTAGTTGAGGTCCTAGTGGCCCTTGTTAAGAATAAATTGGCATTTTTTTGCAGTATCAAAATGTGTCATGATGTTACAGATATAAAGTTAATTCTCAAAACTTTATTTGTCAGTAAATGATCTGAATTGCAAAAACAAAACAACTAGAGTTGAGTTGAGTGTAATACTGTCACAATTTCAGATTTTCGCCAAAAGAATCATTGTAACGATATTTTCACGAAGTCTTATTTTTAATACTATGAGTCAGATTCATCTTTAATTTGGTTTATTTTGACTTTGTAACTATCTTAGGGCAAAACTTCAAACGGCTGCTGAATTATTTACAATACTATCATATGTGTAGAAATAACATGGTATCAATAATCATAGTTTTTAAAATCACGGTTATTGACAGTGACATTATATTGTGACACCCCTAGACTTGACTGGTAGTAACTTAATATGCACTGACAAGCTTCAGATCTTAATCATCACTAAGCCTGTTCAGACAACTCTGTTCAACCGCCCCCTCCAACAATGACCAAAAACAATAGCTTCAACCCTAGATGAAGGTGACGAATCAGATCTTGACATTCAGTCCAGTTGTATCATAACACCACAAAACAGCAAAACAAGCTTTCAGAAAAATTCCTGAAGTCTCTTCTTTGTTTTCTTCCTGACAGTAAGTGCACTGCATCTATTATAGAACAGACGCATCTTGACCTGTAGCCACAGGACAGGTGTCCAGCCGTGACTCCACCTTGTGGACAAAAGCTTGAGGAGAATGAAGATGTCGCTGACGGGGTTCACAATGTGGATAATTGAAGCTGGTTGACGTTCAGTCTTCAGTGAGTTCTGCCCTCTGTGACACACATGAAAGGTTTGAACCGCCTACTGCAGAGAGAGCATGTAAGAGAGATGCGTGACACTCCCTCATACACGCCCCCATTGAGTCAACATTCAGTATACACGCACACACCTAAATATGCTCTTACACGACTCTATGGCTGATTGATAGTCTTCTCATTGTGGGACAGTAAAACATTTTCCGCATTACATTAAAAGCACAAGGCTCCATTTAGTCATATGTTGCTTGATGAAGGGATATGGCCAATGACATCATATTGAATGGTTCACGTTGGGCCTTATCAATCACACTGTTCAAATTATAGATGCCAAGTTTAATTTGATTAATTTGCAGCGTGGTAAGGACGTTCTACTCTTGCAAAGGTTACTGCTGCTGTCCTATACCACATCTAGGCCTGATTAAAACAACGTCGGAAAGGATATGACAAAGCCAGTCAGATAAAAAATGAATACATTTGTTTTCATTTTCATAAATGTCTGCATGCAGTGATCAAAATCGCAAAGGAAAATCCTACACGCAAGCTTTTATAAAAGCTCATCAGAGGAGATGTTAGCACACCCCGCTCTAGCATCCCCAATGTTCATAATCATTGCATTCCAGTCAGGGAATAATGAACATGGTTTAAGGCGACTGAAAGCTCCGCCAGGCCCTCCCCATTACACTTGGCAGGATCGGCCCCATTCAGTCTGCATAAGGAGCACTGCATAAGTGTACCGCCATAATTAAAGTCGCTATAAATGGGAATGTCTGTGCTGCTGAATGGAAATACGACGGAGCATCCAGGGGACATGACAAATAAGAGGAAAAGCTGGCCATTGACAGACCAGGACACTGAGGAACGGCAGTCACATTTGCCTGATTGCTGTATTTTAACAAATGACCAGCATTTGGGAGGAACTGAAGTACACACTTGTGTGTAGTGTACTTCAATTAGGAGGAGGTATATCTTCCAGAGAAAAGTACTTAAAAGGGTCTTAGGTGTTAAGATAATATAAAGCATTCGGTTAAAGGCATGTTTTAGTTTTTGGACTGTTAGTCGGTTATGCACAGCTGGAATTGTTTTTAAGTAATTCACTGCACTACCGTCTCAGACATGCATTACCTGAACATCACAATCTTGCATAAAAAGGCTGTGTATTTCATTTTGAGACTAAATATATATAAGTGCCAGTGGGATTTTGTGAGTAGAAATGACTATAAGTAAGCTACATGTTGTGACATAACCAGAGGTGTAAAGTACTTAAGAGTAATTTTACTTGATTACTGTACTTAAGTATTATTTTGGGGGATTTGTACTTTACTTGAGTACAAATAAAAATGAATACTTGTACTTTTACTTAATTACATTTTTAAAGAAAAAAGTACTTTTTACTCCTTACAATTGAATTTACACTCAAAAAGTACTCATTTTTGGAGATCACTTTCCTCTAACTTCCCTTACTACTAATGAACCAATTGAATTGCGCTGATGCCAAGTTTAATATAAATGTTATTTATTCAGCCAATGAGATTCATTACCATTCAGTGAAATTGGCCAGACATGTTCATTGGTCCTTTGGAAGTGACGTCATGTCACATCAGTTCCCACAATTTACAGCACCTTGACCTTGACCTGAGAGAAATAATCAGTGGAAGAAAATGGAGGAACACGATTCGAATACAGGTCAAAATACAGTTCATCAGCCACAGGATTAAGAGCACCCATGGACGTACCTTAGCGAATTCTTTTCTTGTGGTGGAATGTATAGGAATTAGTATAAGATGAAGTGTATTCTTTGTCTCTCACCAAGGAAATATCTGGCTTCAAATGTTCTCCATGAAACTTAAAGAAGCATATTGAAGTAAGTTAGTTTTTTGGTTTACTGCTACTTTTTGTGCTTTTTGACCTTGACTGGCAAGCCGCGTATCTGTATTAGGCCTAGGTTCGCTATTACCGATATTAGCCATATGTAATAAAATGTTAGGAATGCATAACTGTCTGTAAATTATTTGCTACGGTAACTGTGTACAATCTGTAACAGTTGTTGATGGTTTCGGCAACTTTGGCATTATAATGTTAGCTTTATTGCTTTGAATCACCATTATTATCCTGCGATCTCAAGTGGTTGAATTCATGCGCAAGAAAATATATTCTTGAATTGCTCGCCCACGTGTGAAAATGTGTTTCTTCTGTTAAATCTGGCTTACTGAAAATCACATTGTATTTTATGTAAAACTAATGCAACTAAATCATTACAAATGACTACTGAATCAATACACCCTGTCATGCCAGCCTTACAGTTCTGTGTTTTGTCAATGACAAATATAAATTTACGTTCGATAGTCACTAAATTATATTGTTTCTCTAAAATCAACATGTGTTTAACATTATAAAATGTGCATTTGGATGGAAATGTCTCAGTTTTTATTAATGCTTTAATCAGAGAGTGTATAAGTGTAATTAAGTTACATTTATATTGCATACCAATATAAAGACATGTTTTTTAAAAAAAACATTTGTTTTACAGAGAATGCACCCCAATTATCTCAAAAACTACTCTAAATTGACGGCACAGAAGAGAAAGATCGGGATCTCCACCCACGCTTCCAGCAGTAAGCAACTGGAAGTTGACTCTGTTTTCCAAGTCAAACGTGTCTTCAATCACTGTGAACAAAGCTATATTCAGCACTGTTGATCTGTCATTACAAGGCCTACTTTAAGCTCCTCTAACAATTTTGAAAATCAGCTTCTGCTGAAGTTAAACCAGAGGTTGTATAGCTTTGAGTAGCATGTTGCATATTAGAATTAGGCATGTCTTATAGTTTGATAAAACTGCAAGAGTTAAATACAAGCTAAATTAAATACAAGCAGTTCTAAAGCAGGATTCAACATTGTATGTGGTTCATTCACTTAATATTGTGAAAGATTAAATGCTTAAACGAGAATCTCTAGTTTTTATTATTGCTGTTACATTTACTTTTTTAATACTCAAGTACAATTTTAATGTGGTACTTTTTTACTTTTACTGGAGTATGTTTCTGGCCAGGTACTTGTACTTTTACTTGAGTAAAATTTTCACTCAGTATTTGTACTTTCACTTGAGTAACATTTTTGAGTACTTTTTACACCTCTGGACATAGCATCAGTCGAACAGAATTACACGAGTTTGTGACAGTATTATCATCTGTTTATCCAACCAATGGTGGACAGGCTGATGTTTCAGAAACCAACCAAGAAAAATAAGATAGCCAGATAAATATAGAGATATGGGCTATGAGGGCAAGCAAACATACATAATTTATGCAATTTCGACAAATTAAATTAAAACGAAAAGTTTGTGTTTTAAAAAAAATGGAATTAAAGGGAATAACACAATATAATACAATAAACAAACCCTTTGCATTAATACTGTATATTTGTTAACAATAATAGGCCTAAAAACAGCATTTCAGCATTTATTACTTTTTGTTAATATTAGTGAATCTCAATACAGATGTTAGTTCACTGTGGGTCTGTGCATGAAATAATGTACATTAACTAACTTGTGATTTAAAAATGCTAATGTTAATAAATACAACCTTACTGCATCATACGAGGTGAAAAGGCTTGTTTTAATACTGCATGGCATAGTAATATAACAGAACCCAAGGCAAAAAATCAATATGCTACATGCGTTCACACAAAGCAGGGCATGACCTACACATTTAGACTCCTGTTATAACACTTGGATAAATAGATGATCACCCATGTTTTACTATTGTCATTACAATTTACAATGTTTGATGTGGTGCTTATTAAATATAGGTATACTATTCTGTATTTTGGCCTGTAAATGTTAGATTCAACTTGTAAAATACAAATGTAGCTGGCAAGGATAGTGCATTAAATATTGAACTGTGCTTCTGTACATGGGCTTCACTTTTAATTGTGCCTCATACTTTTCATGCTGTGTTCATAGTACTGTACTGTGCAAAACAAATAATGAAATATTTTAATAATTAAGATGAAAAGAATTCCTGTTGACACAGTTTGTCATTGGTTCCTTGTCTTGTGTTCTGTTCTGTTCCGTTACATTGCCACGCCATAGAGTTTGAATGGAACATTTTTAACTCGAAAGAAAAAGACTTCAAAAAGTACATAATGTGCAGCATGCCAGCATTTTCATTCATAGTTTAACTTCAGCATCATGACATGTAGGATCAACAGATCTTACCTTTTTCAAAAACAACAGACGCTTTGTTAAAAACCAAATTAAAGAAACTCATAAGCCGTGAAAAGTTGATGTTACCTGCCAAAAAACATCAGAGATAGAGAATAAGATATCAGCAGTAGTCTGAATAAACATGGCTCGGTATAAATTCAGGTGCAAACATTATCCATGTGGTGACGGTGATAAAGTAATTGCTCTCGGCATGCTTCAGTGCTCCTGCTGCGGTCTGTTCTCTGTGTACTCAATCCTTACGCTAGCTGTCTCTGTTTTATTTCTAATTAGAGCACAGAGTTCTTAGAATGAAGTCTAGTCAGTAATTGTTCAAGATTTAAAAATACATCACATTGTATTTTTGTACAAATACTCATCGTTGAAATACACTCAGTTACGAATGCAAAGGTTTATTTTGAGTACATTCTGCTTCTCTCTTTTCCTATTTTCCACAGGAACAAAATAGACGCCATTTGGCAACTACAGCTCTCCGATGACTTTAAAAACTAAGAATGCATGTCCAAGAAAACACTTGCACTTTTTTGTTTCTTCTGTATTTTTTTATGATGACTGTACACTCCCATTGTGACACGTAAGAGTGGTTTCAATTTAGGAAAAGTAATAAGGCTGCTCCTATTTGAACAACATAAGGAGAGTAATTTAACAAGCAATCTTCTAAAACATATTTGGTAAGCAAGCCAAAAAAATGCTCTTACATTTGAAGGCTTGACTACAACAACCCGTCAATTGTTTAAAGAAAAATAGGCTATACTTATTCTCTTTGAGTCTTCTAGGGAACACTGACCAATAGTACTATTGTTTTCTTTATATAATGTTCTCTTTCAACATCTGTTTCTTCAAAGAGAAAGAGGGAATCATCTTTAGGGGTTCAAACCCCAAAGCCCTGTGTTCTTGAAAACAGAAGAAAATTGATATGAATAGCAGATCCACAGTTTTAAAAACATTGTTCTGTAAATGTGTGATGTTCACCATCTGTCTCTCTCTCTCTGAAAAGATCAAATGAGTCCATCTATCACCGCAATATTTTTCTTTCATTCTTTTTCCTGTCCTCTATCCTCTCAATGAAAGTAATGGCATGTCATATTTTTGAATAAACAATTTCAATATAAAATGACATTGGAACAAGTGTTCATGATAGGGAACCTCTTCAACCTAAGCTCATTTTTACTTCTCAGAACACAGATCACTCTGCAATATTACCTGACCAATCCACGCTAAAAAAGAAGTCAGAAGATAGATTCATGTCCTTGACCACTCAAACTCAAGTTTTGTTTTCTTTTGCAATATTTGCCGTCTTAAATAACAGAGTGCCAAAGATGTAAAAAACGCAAAAGGCTCACATGCAAAAACCATACAATTGCAAATGAAAAAGAACAAGTTTTGTTTGTGTTAGGCATACTAACAACATTTGCATATGATATTAACACATGATTAAATAAAGAGACATCATTGTTGCTAATAAAAGCACTTGAGGTTTGAAGAGCTGTTTGGGGTGTGTGGACATCTGTGTGCTGAAACAAGAGTCCTTTCTCATGGAAATTAGCTTGGTCCCCTCTTCCTCCATGGGTCATCCACCTCCGAGTGTCCTCTCCATGCTTGTCATGAAAAACACTCATTTAACCCTGCGCATATGACTACTGTCTCCCTCAGAGACTCTGTGGTGTAAAAATGACACACAGGCTTTGTAGGCTGTGTGAAAGACAAGCCAACACTTGTAAATCTGAAGGTTTCAATTAGAAGCAAAGGGAGTTAAGAGCCATAGAACCTTATTAAGAACCCAGAAATCAATAGTGATCTGAATAACCTAATGTAGCTGTGATGTAAAAATTTATATTTTTTATTAATGCAGCTACAGCATTGCATTAGCAGCATGAAGCAGATAAAAGAATTACAATGTATTAGATGCACTATAAGTTGCTTTAGATAAACGTGTCTGCCATATGCAAAAATGTCAACAGTTATTCATCAAATTATGATATAACCTCAACTCCACAACCATATGGGTAGTATTTTATAAAAAGAGAGCCTCTGTTTTAATTAAAGTGACATTTATGTGTCATTTTACAGAACGCATAATAAAAGTCTTTGAAATATGTTTCATAAAAGAGTTGTTAAGGATAACGGAAACATTTCTGTTGCTCTTGATTTCCTGTCATATCTATATTAACAAGCCCCATCTCTGACGCAGAATAAGTTTAAAACGACTAATCTGCATTCATGTGTTTGCTCAGACGATGGCGGAACTTCGTAATGCTTGCGTCGAATTAGCCGATCATAACGTCACTCGTGTCTGCTGTCTAATAGAGATCAGATCAGCAGAGCTCCAGAAAGTGATTTTTCAACTTTAGATACACCGAGAGCAAAATATTAAAGCACAGTATTAGTCACTGGGAGTCCTTACTGCAAACGGACTAATAAAAAATAAGTTTTATTGATTTTAAACGTCGGAAGGAACCCGTCACCTCCCTGTTGCTTTGCTATAAAGCCGTGCGCTCCAGTCAGCTTTGTCACGGAAACGTGCAGCGGAGACGCGCACTGAAGACCTGTATTATACTGTATGTGGAAGATATTGAAATAGAAGAGAAACACATACTCGGAAGAAAATAAGCGTTTTAGCTTACGTTTTTGAAGTGCTTTGTGAAAAGAAAAGTTACTGGCTGCATCATGAAATTTTTCGTACCGGTTGTAGTGGTCTTTTTTGTTTTGTGCCAAGTTTTTGGAGAGGAAATGGGTCCAAAAGAAGACCCCGATTACTGGACAAACAACAATCAAATACAGGTGAGTTTTCGAGATTTTACCATCATCTAGATAAATATCGTATGAATGTAACGGTTTTGGCTGATTTTAGGGTTATTATTTTTGTGTTAGCTTACATAATCATGAAAAACACACATACTTATCAAATTACTATTGCATTATCTGTACTGTATAATGTATTTGGTATAATATTTTATATACAATGAATTATGCTTAAGGGATTACTATTATATATGTACTTTTGTAGCGTTACTTCACTTGTACGAAACTTTATTTGTGTAGCCTATATATAACAGGGACAGTGTATTAACAATTAAAATCTGAATCTGAATAATAATAAATTGTAGTAACATGCAATATGATGTTGCACGTAAAGTCTATCAAATATGGTAGGGAAAGTAGAGAAAAGTAGGAATTCATGCATGAAACACGCAGGTCGCTGTCCAGTGCTGAATTGGTAAACGCTTCTATTGCTTGTTTTGAATGGAGCTCACGTTTCTTTTGACATTGCGGGTTGGACGACAGCCAGGCACTTTTGTTTCTCATGAGTAAAAAGCATTTAAATGTTATTATATATAAGAAGCTAATTCCTATTGCCTTCTGTTGTTACACTGTAAGTATGATTTTTTAAAGTTATTTAAACAATAGGTGGTTTTAAAACTGTTAGAGAGATTAGCAGGCTGATCTTCTGCAGTGAGTGATTATCCTGTAACGCTAATGTTCCACTAATCGAATTTTGTGTTGCAGGATGAGTGGCTTCAGACGGATCCATTCAGAGAGATACTTCGGCGCATGACGAGGAAACCCCGACCACATCAGTTCATCGGTCTGATGGGGAAACGGTCCTCTGGTAAGACCACTGTATCACTGTCATGAGTGCTATAAAACATTTAAATGTGACAAGATGAAACCTTAAAATGCATTTGACTATAATACATCTTTTACCTTTTCCAACCTAGCAGCAAACGCACAGATTACACGAAAAAGTAAGTAATCGCAGTAACAACAAGAGTTGTCTATACTAATGCTTGTTTTGAAAAAAGCCCAGACAGCATACTGAAAGATTTGAAAGTGCGATTATAACAACACTACAGCTTATAAGAGCAGTATGCATAAAGGATGCAATGTATGTAATGCAATGTAGAATAGGCCTATAGAGTTTAAGGTTTAAAGTTAAATAGGAACTTTTCTAGTCTTTCACCTTAAAGGGATACTTCACCCAAAGATGAGAATTCTGTCATCATTTACTTATTTACTCACCTTCAAGTTGTTCCAAATCTGTATAAATTTCTTTGTTCTGATGAACACAGAGAAAGATATTTGGAAGAATGCTTATAACAAGACAGATCTTGCCGCCCATTGACTCCCATAGCAGGAAAAATTACTTTATCATTTTTGTTTTTGAAGAATGTACAGCAAACAGTTCTGGGGCACTTTTGACTACCATTGTATGTTTTCCTACCGTGGTAGTCAATGGGGGGCAAAATCTGTCTGGTTATAAGCGTTCTTCCAAATATCTTTCTCTGTGTTCGTCAGAACAAAGACATTTATACAGATTTGGAATAACTCGAAGGTAAGTCAATGATGACAGAATTTTCATTTTTGGGTGAAGTATCCCTTTAACCTTTTTACAGCAGTAACCGTAGTTTAACCAATACTGTATATGTAGCCATAAGATTTCCCTAAGGGTCTGGATGGATAGAGCGAGAGAGAGAGAGAGAGAGAGAGAGAGAGAGAGAGAGAGAGAGAGAAATATTTGACATGCGTATAATAAATAACACCCTTGTGAAATGTATTCCAGGGCATAAAATCAACTCTTTTGTGGGGCTGATGGGTAAAAGAAGCCAAGAGGAACCAGGTAAGAACTGATCAGTTAGAATATTTCTAGTCTAATAAAAATGGCAATTTTACCATTTAAATAAAATAGATGAGAGACCTCAATTGCTAGAATAAAAGTTTCACGGTTTGTGCTTATATAATGCGCAGTTATTGGGATCCTTCGTAAAGCTGACCTTTTCTCTTTACAGAATCATATGAATGGGGAACAGTACAGATCTATGACAAAAGGCGTTAACAGCTCAAATGGGTCACCGTCACATCTGCTTCTGAAAGGATCATGTCATTCTGTGATTCTTGTTACCTTTTTTTCCAGATCGGATTTCCAATAAAAAATAATAATTTTACATTGTGGTGATATGGCACAGCCGCACCTGTGCCGGTTTATTTACGGATCAAACTTTTCCATCGCTTCTAATTTACTGTGATCAAATGTGTTTGTGTCAACATCTCTCCAGGTGTGGTGGACCATTAAAGCAAAGCTGTGTTCTCACTCGAGTACACAGAGATTTGCGTTGACAATGTCACAACATAGTGCCTCATAGTGTTTTCACCATGACTGACGATGTGCTACAAAAACGACTGAATACTGATGTACTACAAATACTTACAGTCTGAGTGTGTTCTCATAGACTTTGCATGTTCTGTCACTGCTGTGATTAAGGGGTTTGGTATCTTGGTATCTCTGTGTGATTGTAGCTTGATATTAAAAATATTTTCTTTAATGGTGTAACTTTTCATTCATTGTCGCATCGTTGTTGCTTTAATCGTGCTTTCTATAGTGGTTCTCTTTCTCCCCCTAGTGGCCACACAAACATACAGGTCTATAAGTCATCTTTGTTAAAAAAATCATTTATAAAAAACACCTACATTTAAGTGCATAGATGAACAAATATTACTCAATTCATACTGAATGCAATTACTTTAGCACCTGTGACGCATTACAATTTGCACACAACTTTTTGTGTAAATCGTTCGAAAAGTCATTCTAACGTAATTTTTCGGATTCATGAAAATGTTCGTATTTTCAAAATGTTAGTTGGTACGAAAGAAATGTACACCTGCTCCATAACACGTGGTCCGTAAAACCGCACTTAACGTTCTGTAAAATTTTAGACAAACTGATGACATCGCATTTTGATGCAGTGTATCATAATGGTATTTCACGAGTTCTTTTGCCCTGTCTTTTATTATTTTTTACTTTTTAACTTTGGTTAAAACGAAGAGCTCGTCACTGTCCTTTTTTACACAGCCGTCAAATCACAGTGGAGAAGAGGCGGGACAAACATTATATTGACCAACCATCAAACACAACAATGAAGAAGTTAATCATATTACTACATTTTCATATGCAGTAATATTCTTCAAAATAAGATACTAGTAACAAGGATAACTGTTGCGGATATATCAAATCACAGCAACCAACGCATCTCCAGAAAAACGCTAGGGTCTCTGCAGGTCGGAGAAATGGGCGTGCCTAAAGGTAGGGGGCGTGCCGAAAGGTTTCTCATTGGTCAAAGGTGCTCTTTCTTGCCTGCTGATTTGACCAATCAGCGTTAACCACCACATACATGTGTCATTTCTTTTAAACAGGAAAATTATCGTGATAAGGTGTGTAATGCAAAGGTTTCAAACTTGTAAATTTGCAGTGGTGTAAAGTATTGGAGTAAATGTACTTAGTTACTGTACTTAAGTATCTTTTTGGCTACTTTGTAGTTGTACTGAGTATTAAAGATATTAGCAACTTTTACTCTCTACTTGACTACATTTTTGAACAAGTATATGTACTCTTTACTCCACTACATTTGTAATGACTAATGCAATTACACATTACATTTCACCTGGTACCCATCATTCTTTTGCGGCAGTTTATTTTTGATACAGAAGAATTAATATAGCCATTTACAAGGCATTGAAGGTACTATATCTTGTGGGTTTTGCTCTTACTTACTAAAACTTGTCAACATGGCTTCTTTATGTGAATAAAGAGTGCATTATCAATTAGGGTTAGGATAGGGTTATCAATGTCAATCGCTGGCGGTTTATGTGAAATGAGGACATGACAGCAGCTGATGATGAGGCCAAAACCAGCATGCCCAGTTTAAAAAGGCTTTGACTTTTTAATTGGACTTAACATTATTTTATTTATCCGTTATATTGAAGAAACCTTTTGAAAGAGTTTGGTTTATTATGATCACTTGAGCTTAAATGAGACTTGAGTGTTATGGTGTCCACCATGATTTGTTGCAATTTTGAGGTGTTCAGTCTTATTTTGATTTAAGAAAATAAATGTGATTGCTCTCCTCATGAATCAACTGTTTCTTGTTTTTCACTGACATGTCTCTTAAGTGTTCAAGGACTAGTGCTGCTTTGAGCCTACATTCAGTACGAGTAAAATACTCAAGTACTGTTAAATTCAGATACTCTAAGACTTTTACTGAAGTCATTTTTGAATTGGTGACTTGTAACTTGTAATGGAGTAATTTTCGCTGCAAGGTATCTGTACTTTTACTTAAGTATGGTTTTCAGGTACTCTTTACACCACTGTAAATTTGTGATCATAAGCACTTAAAAACTGTAATGATAAAAAATGTATCAGACAATTCTGTATTTTTGCTTAATTGCTTAATAATAAATTACAGAAGGTAGGCCTAACTGAATAGCTCTTATACTCATCTAGAACCAGCTGTCGTTATGTTTTATGAGAATTTCAGTCTTTTTCTGCATGTTTTTGTTTAACTTGCATATAAATCATACTAAACTAGTTGTACTAAAACGAAATGCCTTTTACAGTATGACGTGTTGTTACCCTATCATGACACCAAGGAAAGCGAATTATTTTGAACTTTTGAACTAAAACGCTAGTGCAGTTGTAAGTGTTATACTAGAGACATTTGTTTAAATTGTAATTCACTTTTGATTGTGACACTTATCAGCTGTTCATTAAATATCAGTTATTTCTAAATAGTTCAAATCCAATATGTACATCCCACGTACCTTCATTTTACATT
Organism: Triplophysa rosa; assembly: GCF_024868665.1. Taxonomy (NCBI): domain Eukaryota; kingdom Metazoa; phylum Chordata; class Actinopteri; order Cypriniformes; family Nemacheilidae; genus Triplophysa; species Triplophysa rosa. The sequence continues at coordinate 17,974,287 of NC_079905.1, read as the reverse complement.
TACAATAAAACGCAATATGATATTAACACCTGCTTTTCGTTTTCATTTTAAATATATGTATGGTTTAGGTAATCTGATGTGATTATTAAAAAATTTAATAAAATAAAATATGATACAAACACATTTTATTGTAAAGTATAAGAAGTACTTTGCACAATAGGGAAAAACAATTCAGTCAAAAGTACACAGGCAGTGCTCCAAGACTACGTTTAACTAATAAATACATACGGCTGTGTATATTAAACGACCTCAGCAGAGGTGGACAGTAACGAAGTAAATTTACCTGAGTACTGTACTTAATTACACTTTTTGAGTATCTGTACTTTACTTGAGTATTATTTTTTTGAGTACTTGCGACTTTAACTTCACTACATTTGAAAGAAAAATATCTATATATATATAGCATAATATATTTTTACTCCACTACTATGAAAAGGTCCAAAAGTAGAGTCGTTTCTATGTAGCGGGTTTTCCGGTGTGCATAATTTTTCTGGCTTGCATAGAGGGTATGCATTGACGTCACACACAGCCAATCAGAATCCAGTATTCAAACAGACCATGGTATAATGATAAAATAATTTATATTTCTTTCTTGTAATCCTTGTAATGATAAAACTGTCAATGAAAAGTATATTGAAGTCGTGGGACTAGGTCTCCCTAATGAAAAAAAGGTTTTGTGGGAAACACTTCCATATACCATTGTACACGAAATCACACTTGTCATAGGTATGTACATATAACAGTATGCATACTCATGCAATGTGATGTATTTTACAGAAATTTAATTTGACCTCTGTTCTACAGGATATTCTGAGAGAGCAGTTTTTGGAGAGACTTCTGCACAAATTACAATCTACCATAAATCAGCAACCTCTTAATCTTGATTACTTGCAGTTTATGAGTCACCATGAGCTTGTTATACTGGAATCATTTTCTGAGCAGATAGACATTCCTTCAGAGATTTTACAAGGACTGCGAAACCTTCATCACCTGGTCAGGTCTGAGATGGAAGCCACGTGTGTGCCCAGTGTGCAAGTGGAAAGAGTGGCTGGGCCGGGTCCAGGATGCCCCAAAATTGTAATTGAGAGAGAAAAACTTAAACATTTGCTGGATACACATCTGCCTGTTTCTTGTATTGCCAGATGCCTTGGTGTTTCTACAAGGACAATTCACAGAAGAATGAAAGAATTTGATCTTTCTGTGAGAGAAACATACAGCACAATCACAGATACTGAGCTGGATAATGTTATTTCAGCTATCAAGTCTCAGATGCCAAATGCTGGTTACCGCATGGTTCAGGGACATCTGGTTTCAATGGGCCTTCGTGTTCAATGGAGGAGAATGATGGCATCCATGCATAGAGTCGACGCAGTGGGTATCTTTGCACGCATCACACAACTTGGATGTGTAGTACGGAGAAGCTATTCTGTACGAGGGCCTCTTTCCTTGGTCCATATTGATACTAATCATAAACTGATCAGGTGTAGTATACTGCTCACATCTGAAGTGATATACGAGTATGTTGAAGGCATATTACACATGGCCTGATGAACATCTGAGTTTAATACATGTAGAAAATATGGGTGGTTTGAAAGTAGGGACTGGTCAAAAACAACATTAATAATTACTGTAAAATTATTTTGCCTAATATACTCTTGCCCAATTTTAACTTTTCTTGCACATTATTTTTTTACATTTTACCTACAGTATGTAGATACAGTATTGTTGTATTTGGTGGAGTGGATGGCTACTCAAGGAAGGTAACTGTTTTTAATTGATTGCTATTTTAATTAATTGTTTTTTAAAATTTCATTTTAAAAACCAATTTGGGTTGTACAGTGTCAAATCAGTTATAATTAAAACAACTAATAATATCCCTGGTCTTTTATGGGTATAATTATAGCCAGTTAGATTTAGAAATGTTTTATTGTCTCAATCCAGTTAGAAATTATGAAATTAAATGTAAATGAACATTCTGCAAGTACTTTTTATTTTGTGTTTCACATTTAAACAATACAAGGTTCATTAATAATGGCATATCATTTCAGATCATGTACCTGGATGCTGCTACTAATAATAGGGCATCAACAGCTCTTTCATTTTTTTTAAGATCTGTACAACTCCATGGCTTGCCATCAAGGTATTTTGCTCAGTTTTGATTAAAAGTGCGGAGGGATCTTAAAATTACAGTTTAATCATAATCATAAAACCAAATACATTTATTACATATATAGGACCTAAAAGCATCTTTTGTATTTATTTTTATTGATTTGTAGGGTTAGGGGAGATCAGGGAGTGGAAAATGTTGACATTGCTCATTACATGTTTGCCACACGTGGAACAGGGAGATCAAGTTTTATTTCAGGAAAAAGCGTGCACAATCAGCGTTTTTTTTGTCCCCTTTTAAACAAATGTCTTGTCTGTTTCTAAAAAATGTAAATAAATCAATTTCATTTCAGAATAGAGCGTCTTTGGCAAGACGTCTGGTGGCTGTCACAAGCAAATACTACGATGTTCTGCACTCGCTTGAGGAGGATGGACTCCTTGATATCTCAAACATTCTACATCTCTTTGGGGTGCATTACATTTTTCTTCCTCGCATTAAGGTAGACCTTCATTCCTTTATTGTGGAGGATGGAACAATCACCCTCTGCGAACAGCAGGAAATCTCACTTCTGAACAAATGTGGCTACTGGGAGATGTACAACATCTGGAAGAACAAGAGTCTTCAGGTGCCACATTTTCTATAGGCTACTGTATTTAAACTCTGGGTTTAACTTGACTATAGTTTTTTCTTTGACTCTTAATTTTTTACTAGAAAGTAAAAACATAATAAAAATATTTAAATAGTCTTAAAGCATTCATCATTTATATTAATATTTTTCATTATCTTTCAGGATCTTCAAGACCCAGGAATAGATTGGGAAAGTGCCGTACTGCAGGAAGACCCTACTGGTGCAGTTGTGGTCCCTGAAATAGAATGCCCACTTGATGAGCAAGCATTCAATGACCTACAGAGAGACATTAATCCTCTTTCCTACTCTCCTTCACATGGCCGTGACTTGTATGTCCAGTTTCTCAATAGAGTAGCTCAATAAAAAAAAAATGTTTACACATAAACACACATTTTGTTCTATTGTTTTATTTATTGTTTTTCATTATAACCATGTTGGTGAACACTTTGCAATAGCTGTCATGTAAAACAATGAACTATCTTTGGAAAAGTTTATAGACTGTTTTGTCAAGGCATGTGAATATCAAAGTACATGGATGTGCAAAATAACATAAGATTATTTTGTATGTTAATGAAACAATGCAGTATCTTCCATGACAAAGGGCATGCTGTTTCTAAAGTGCTGAATTAAACTAAACTTCTATGAACAATGTTGTTTGTGTGTACCATGCCTTAAACTCTAAAGAATCCTCCCCCATATCTAACAGCATCACTCATGATTCTTTTAAACTCCTGGTATGTGTTCATGTGTTTAACAGGAAATGTTATTATACAGGTGCAGGCACTAACAACTGGATAACACAGAGAGTGATTTCCGAGGCGTTCCATGCATTCATGATCAAAATTACAAGTTATTTTGAACTGCCTTTTCTCATCTGGAAGAATGGGGATGTGGGACTGCCCGGTCATCCACTGGAGCACCATTTGGACTGACAGGGGTTGTGTGTGACCTGGAATTAATTCTGCCTCATCACCAATCCAAGCGTCAACTTCAAAAAGTTATTAAAAATATTTTAGTTAAGCAGTGTAGCTTTAATAAGAGTAGTCTAACTTAGCTTAAAAAAGAAACAAGCTAAGGTTGTTATGTTAGAAAACAACACAAAACAGAAAATAAATCTGAACCTTACCTTCCAATTCAAGCTCCTGCAGAAAGTCTTGAAGAAAGTTAACCAGCTTCCTCTCACATCTTTCTTTCGAAGTTCCCTTTTCACTATATCGTGGTTGACAGCTCATCATAATGAAATCAGCATCTGGCTAAAGAACAACAAAAAGTGGATTTTTTTGTAGAAAGACAAGTTACAGATCACACAAGTGCTACTAAAACTAAAATACTTACTTTTGTAATCTTTCCTGGAACAAATAGTGCTTTGCATACTTCAGAGTTGGCACTCATTTGATCTACCAGGCCATATAATCACATGCCATTATGAATTTGCTGCAGAATTGGAATCAGTCTTGTTGTAGAGTGGAGGACAACAGCCCTATAAAGAAGCAAACAATGTTAACGTAAACGCGTGCACACGCACACACACACACACAAAAGCCCTATAAAGAAGCAAACAATTTTATCACACACACACGGCAATTCCTGTAAAAAAAAAAAAACACTTACCGAATTATGCTTTCTTTGTGCTCATGTGTTATCTGGTTAGTGTACCCACAACTTACAATTTCATCAAACAACGTGATTAGAGATTCTGTATCAGCGGCATTTTCAATCTGCAAATTTTAACAGTTAAAAGATGATTAGAAAGCATGTTAAAAATGTTTAGATCTGACTAACACTGAGTTGAAATGTCAGTTTACCCTACAGGATTCCAAATCCATCACATCCTCCTTAATCAGACAACTGAAGTCAACGTCTCCTGAACAGAGAAAGTTGTAGCACCACTCCCTCAGAAAAGCCAGAGCAGGTCCTCCTTGAGCAAGACTGACTGTGATTTCCCCAACGACTCTGTTTTAAAAAGAACATCCCAAGAGACAATTTATCATTAAATTACACGATCCTTCAGTACAGGGCATTAAAATAAATAAAACATTTTAAATGTTAACTTAAAAACCCACTTAAAATTCTCAGCATCAAGATCAGTTAAGGAGTACTTGGGTTTTTTCCCCTCCTGGCTCCCTGTTCCCTCAAAGAATCGGTTTCAATGCCTGAAATCATTTCTTAAAGAGCAAATTCTTATTGTTATTTGCTTCTTTATATCAATTTGCTTCATATATCAAGTTAAAATGTAAAAAAAAACTAACCAGTCAGAAACTCTTTTCTCAGAGCCCTATATCCAAAAGATCTGTGCATATTTAAAAGTGAACATATCAGTTGATTAGTGAGTGTTGCTAGAAGACACGCATAGTGTACATTTTCTTACAGAGTTGACAATGTAAATGTAACAACAAATCCATGTTTACTAATGGATAACTATTTCTCTCACAAATACTGTACTTGTTCACCAGTGGGACTTATCAACCCTCTTCTGTCTATTAAAGAAATAGTTAACTCAAAAAAAAATATTTTTGATGTGCTAAACACAAGATATGAAAGATTGGATCGAACCCGTTTTGGGTCACCATTGATTTCCATAGTAGTCTTTTGTCCTACTATAGGAGTCAATGGTGACCCAAAATGACTTGGACACAAACTTTCATTTGTGTTCAGCACAAAAACAAAATGTACATAGGTTTGCAACAACTGGAGAGTGAACTATTCCTTTAAAACTAAACAAATAATATTGACAGAGCTTGTATTTAAGGCGTGTTTCATCTATATCAAATGTGTGACTGTAAACCTAGTCATCTCCTCCTGCACTGTAGTAATGTTACTCGGCCCTGGTTCTGTCTGCCTTGATGGAGTGTTCACTGCATTGAGCAGCAATGACACCAGATTCCTCGCTGCTGATTCGATTTCTCCATGTCCCTAAATCCTTTAAATAGGTTGAAATTTCTTTAGGTATCGTTATCATCCAAATCGGAAAGTTTCATGAAAAATGTTAAGATACCACATTCCTTTGCTGCTGAGAAATGTAAAGAGTGCAAAAGATATACTTACATGACAATCAGCAAGCTTTTATCTGTTAATATTGTGGGAATATTTTTCAGATAAAAGTATGATTTAATTATCAATATAATCAATAAGTGTTTTCTTTCATTAAATCATTAAGCTGTGTGCTTTTGTCATGTGCTTTCTGTATTGCTCAGTGGAAAGTTACTGTGGCAGATGAGGTGAGACAGGATAAGTGGGGGTTGGAACCATAAATTATCTAGATCAATACACACACACACACAAAGAGTGTTTTTCACATAAAAGAAATGTTATGAATCAATCCACTGCATATGTTTTAAGTATAATCATGAGTTGTGATGTGTTTTAATGAATCATAGGATTAAGAAACAACGCTACATAATTAAAAGTATTAGATGATTAAGTGTTTTCTTTTTACTAAAAGAATGTTAAGAATGTTGGTATGTTGTCCGGCCACAGGGAACTGTTTCTAGGAGACCACTCCCCAAAAGAAACTGTCCCTGGAGAACATTCCTCAGGACTGGCGACTGACCACAGGATATACGTTTTGAGATGTTATTTTGCAGGAACTAAGAAAAAGGACTTCACGGTGATTGGTGGAAAGGGAGCAGCACTCCTTAAAAGGCAGAGGAGGAGATGCGAGCGACGTCACATACTTAATAAATATGGGTGTTTTTGAATAATTTGGGTTGTTGGCTTGTGGTGGAGAGAGGAGATCGTCTGACAACCCAAAGCTTTGTTACCTTTTACATCTGATAATAAAACTTCTGCTTAATTTTGGAGAAACGTCTCTTGCAAATTTTTGAACATGCAGGACTTCCTTAAAAGTCAAACAATATACACAGCTAATTAACAACCCGGCAACTTATTTATAAAGAATTAAAAGATAAACTTACTTGTCGCTGTGGTGTAGCGTTGCATGATCCGCCATTCTTCTAACATGTGTTTCCTCCATGAATCTCTCCCATCCAAACTGCTAGTGCATGAGATCTTGTGATTGGTTGTCAAGCCAGCCAATCATAATTTAGCAGTCTCATTGCCGATTGGCTGGAATTATGACACACTGTAACAATTGGTTGTGTTGAGCGAGCGAGCTGATGGATCACACAGACACAGCAGAACAGGCGAGTGTTTACAAACATTCAGATCAATGTTGTTTGGTTGATGCCCGTGCGATGTGCCTTTTATGTTCACAAATTGTGATTTTGGGCACGCAGAATTGTGGCACGATTCTAATGCCATATTGCTTATATTTTTGGGTGCCGTTGCCATGGTGAATCGTAATATCGGCGCTCTATTGATCATGGCTTGTCGTAGTAGTGGTGCATGTGCTTTACTCAAGGTAAGTCTACCCAGAGTTGGTAGAACTAACCCAAATCAGCTGTTCTGAAACCAAAAACTCAAAGTTTCGCATCTCGGTGTAAATCAACTCAGAGTTCACATTTTAACTCGGTGTTGGTTGAACCTCCATATTGAAACGGGCCCCTTGTACATCCTCCTAAGATGTTTATATTTTTGTCTTTTATTATTAAATTTAAAAAAGTTCAATTTATTAAAGCTGTAGCCTACTACTGCCTTCTGCCTAATTATTTACCCGTTCGTGGGTCGTCAAGGTTACAGATGTTATCCAAATGTTTTCCGACCACGCACTCGTTTAATTTTAGTAATTAATTAGTTTATGGCTCATGTGTTTTGTAATTATTCGTTTATGAAAAGTTATTAGAAAGTTGAATTGCGACAAAGTTTATCCGTTAAAACCAACTGATTAAAATGATTTTGTAAATAATTATCATGTGTTTTGTTATATCTGTGAGTTAAAAAAACATTTAAGCAATATATAATATTGTAAAGGGCAAATATACATATAAAACACAAATGTAAATAAACTGCTGAAAGCTCAATATTAATGCTTCGTATTTAAATTCTATGAATTGAAAACAAGGCACAAAATAAAAACGGTCAATTTAAGAACAAAGCAAGGTCAATGTTAATGTTATATTAGCTTTATAATAATTAACATGTTAAATTGTACATGAAAGTCGGCTGCGACTGTTTTGCGGGCTGTGCGTGGTATTCTGTCCCGTGGGCTGTGTAATATAATGCAATGTAAGTCGCTTTGGACTTGTAAAAGCATCTGCCAAATGCATAAATGCAACTAAAGTGTATTACCATTTTGTTGGGGAAAGGTGGGGCTCGGTACCCTTCCCTGCCTTGAGAAACACTGATTTAAACACTTCACACAACAGCTAGACATTTAAACTACAAAATGTAATTTTTAAAAGCTATGCACAAGTACAGTATAACCAATTTGAAAAAGTTTATGAAATTACAATAAATTATTTCTGGGTAACTTTGATTACATGAAGTTGTACATACTGCCAATGAATGTTTTTTCCCCAAAGAAAATGACAAAATGAGTAAATATATGGAGTTAATCCGAACTGATGCCAGGCTGGCATTTTGTCACATTGTATGTGAATGTAAAGTTTTGTTTAATACCAATGCCATAATGCAGTGAAATTAGTCAAAAGAACAATATTTCTGAAGCATTTCTTCACCTTAATGTTGGGGTCAACATTTACCAACAAACTTTTGAAACCAAACGTATCTCCAAAATTGAATGCAGAAGCATGAACAATGCATGACTGTACAAACTACAATTTAGATTTTTTTTTTTTAGATTTAGATTTAGATTCAATTTATTGTCATTGCACATGTACAAGTACAAGGCAACGAAATGTGACCTCTGCATTTAACCCATCCAGAGAGTAGTGAACACACGTACCCCCGGAGCAGTGGGCAGCTATCACTGCAGCGCCCGGGGAGCAAGTAGGGGTAAGGTGCCTTGCTCAAGGGCACCTCAGTTGTTACCCGCCGGCCCTGGGAATCGAACCGGCAACCTTCTGGTTATGAGTCCGACTCTCTAACCATTTACTGATTAATAAACTTTAAAACAATGCACATTGTTTGTTCATGTTAGCCAAGACAACATGAATGATCGGGAACTTGTAGTAGTTTTAACATTCAGCATCTCCAAACAAACAATTTAGGCTATTAAGCAAACATTAACTTGACCATATTAGAACTTACAGCTATACAAACATGAATTTAGATGTCACTTTAGACTGTGATAGTCACCCAAAAATAAAAACGGTCATTTACTCACCCTCGTCATTGCAAACCTGTGTGACTTTCTTCTGCAGAACAACATATTTTGAAGATTGTTGTTAACTGGCACCCATTCATTTGCATTGGTTGTGACCATACAATAGAAGTGAATGGGGGTCAGTGCTGTTCTGTTACCAACTTTGCTCATGCGTTCTGCAGTAGAAACAAAAGGTTTGAAATGACTAGGGTGACTAAATTACATCTGTTTAGGTGAACTATCACAAAGTATTCTCCACAAGACAAAAAAAAGTCTATGGCCTTGTTTTACAGTAGCCCAAAACATCTGAACTAGTTCCAAGAACAAGTTCAATTACTCCATGTTCAGACATCCCTGAAAAAAAAAAACTTGTCTGTACAGCTAAAAACCACCAGATATCAAGCGGTTTAAGAGCACATCTCTGAAGTGTCAACCTTCTGCAGTTTCCTTTAAAACCAGCTTTTTCTCTCAAGACACTTCAATTGTCATTGGGGGAAAACTCCTGAAAGTGCCACGGTGTAAACAAATGCTGACAACATGTAGAGTCTAATAACTTTATTAAAATCAGCAATGAAATTTACATCATAGAAAACACCTCCACTGGAAACCACAGTTTCTTCACTCCTTTTTCCAGCAACAGCTCTCCCTGGAACAAGAGAGTCATCGGTTTCATCTTCTATCTTTTGTACACAATCCAAAGTGAAACACCTACTTTTCCTGGCACAGCTCTGCTCACAGGAACCAGAAGCAGGGTGGCACACCGCGGTACTACAGTGAATATAGATCTGACCAACAAAGAGATCGGCTTTAGCAACAAATACAAAAAGGCAATTTAGATGATACGAAATGCTGTAAGGAAATCATACAGTCTCCTGCAGAGGGGCCAGTGATGATGGATCCACAAACGTGAACATCTTCACTACAAAGCGCTTGTAGTGGGTTGGGAACTGAAGACCAGACGAGCCAACTACAGGAACCAGTGCGGTCAGGTAACGGTCATCCTGGTAAGGACATCTAACAGAAGTGAAAGTCAGGACTCGGTCACAGCACACTATCTGGACAAATGCTTGGGATCCTACTCACCCATCAACTAGAAGATCCCACTGGGGCAGACTGAGAGGACTAGGTGTTGATGTTGCCCAACAGTGTCCCAACATCAGGACAAGATTGGGGTCAGTCCTCTCCAAAATGCGCACCTCAACATACACAGGCTCTCGCAAGACCTTTGTGATTGGATACTCTTCCTCACCGTAGTAGGACATGTACGCCTCATCTCCTGAGGATGAACACTTACAGTTACTGTCCCAGCTAGAGTTTGAGACCAGTGCTACAAGTACCACTCCCCTTGAGAAGCATTTTCTGAAGACAAGAACATAATTACCTTCTGCACAGCCTTTAGCAACACATTTGCCATTTGCCAGTCTAAGCTCCACCCTGAGGGGTCCAGGAGCAGCTACAGGTGGAGGTGGTGGAACGGTGTTGACCTCAACAACCAGAGCTTCCACAGCAGTGGCAGAATATCTACAGTGGAAGAGAAGTCTAGACAACAAACAGTGAGCTTCTTACATCAGTTCAAGGATTCACAGTCCTGAGAGAAAACACAGATAACCTACTCAAATTGACTGTCCCTTGTGATGGAGCCAAGAGGTCCAATCCCCACTTCATAGGATGAAGTCATTCTGTTCTCATACACCACATAACCATTTTCCTCCTGCAAGCCATAACACTATTGACATCAAATCTGTTCCAGACATCCAAATCACCAACAACAAACTCACCGTCATGCTCGTGCCACAGGCAGTGACTGGAAATTGGTATATGGCAAAGGAAGGTGTGGAACCAACAGGACCACAAGGTGCTTCATTTCCACTCAGCAGACGGACCGTGTCCAGACTCAGACGAGGCAAAGTAACATCTCTAGCCACTACCAACACAAACTGACCATCTCTTATACACTGGACAGTCACTGTAATGAGACAGAGGAAGTTATCAGGGAATCAGCTCGTAAGAAATATTTCATTGATCTAACACCCCTACCTGACATCCCATAATAACACTGCTGTCCATTAAAGCAACAGTTTATAGCTTCACACTCTGCACCACTGATACCAGGTTGTCCACACTGAATCTGCTCATAATCAGCTACAGTACACTTGTCAAGAGGTTCTGACTGCACCACTGGCTTCTGAAGTGGAAACTTCTGAGAAAACTGTTGTTCAGTTTGCTGGAAGACTGGAGATTGAGGCTCCTGGGGAAAATTACTAAACTGTGGAACGGCATGACAAAAAGCACAAAACCCTTCACAACTACCCACAAGACAAACCATCACTGTAGTTCCCACCATCCTGCCACAAGCAGACCCTCTAAGAGTCCTGTGGTTAGTCTTATATACTCTGTAAATCGTCAATCAGAAATTGTAGGTCCTCCTTGATCAATTAACAATGATTGTTCTCCAGACCTGCTGGTGAATTCTGTTCACTCTCAAGATTTTATATGGTCATGTTTTAACCAATCTCTACAAAAGCCAGTGAAAGTAAAGCACCCTTTCACAAATGAAAAGTTGTCAACAATTGTTTGCTGTTCATTTAAGCCAGCGTTTCTCAAAGTGTAGGGCGGGTCCCACTGGTGGGGAGTAGAGACATGACAGGTGGGACACGACAAACGGGAGGAAATTGGGTAATTTTTATTAATTCCTTTTATTTATTGACCACACACTCAAAACAAAACAACGACACATTTAAACCTTCCATAAAACAGCATCAGACTGCGAAGAAAATGTCACATGGAACCATAGTAGCCTTCGAGAATGATTTCACGTCTGAATGTTAATTGAAGGGGCACAAAAACTATAATGGGGAGAGGCAGTAGGCAGTAGCGGGTATACAATTTAGCAATGTATAGGTTTTTGAAGAATGATTATGCCAATGGGATGTTCTTTTTGTAACAGAAAAATGCTTGACAGTAAACTGCATCTTATTATTCTTTTGTCGGTATTCTGCCTATTGGTTGATGCCTCTCACGTAGATACGTTGCTCTAATATGCATTCTATTGTGGTATTAAAAACAACCTGAGAAAATCTCTTCCGTGTTGTTTTTTATGTGCTGTGTATGTTTTAAAGTGGACGTTATCTGACCACGCTCTCGTTTACATTTCACTTTCTCCTCATCTGTTTCCTTGTCAATAAAACGGCACCATTTTTAAACAACTCTTCATTTTTCGTTTGGATAATTTAATTTTAGTAATCAATTAGTTTAGGGCTTATTTATGTTTTGTAATTATTCGTTTATGAAAGGTGATAAGAAAGTTGAATTGCGCCAAAGTGTACCCGTTAAAACCACCTGATAAAAATGATCTTGTGAATAATTATCATGTATTTTGTTTATCTGTGAGTTAAAAAAAACATTTAAGCAATAATATTATGAAGGGCAAATATACATATAAAACACAAACGTAAATAAACTGCTGAAAGCTCAATATTAATGCTTTGTATTTAAAGTCTATGAATTGAAACAAGGCACATTATAAAATACGGTCAATTTAAGAACAAATCAAGGTCAATGTTAATGTTACATTAGCTTTGCAATATTTAAAAAAATGTTTAATAGTACATGAAATTCGGCTGAGACTGTTTTGCGGGCTTGCGTGGTATTCTGTTCCGTGGGCTTATGGGATATAGTCATATAGAAGTATCTGTCGCTGAGTGTTTCAGCATCTGGGTGTAACCAGTAAGCCATCCGGGAATTTCTCGCCCACTGTTTTGGGAATACAGACTTTTAGTCATACTAGTCGTTTGCCAACTGCTTTTTGCCTACTATGTAGTAGGGAAGCATGCCATTTCAGATTCAGTCTCCGTTTATAAAAATACCCGTGTGGACTAGGCCTAATTTAAAATACAAAGTACCAACATCCCGATTTCCATCTGCATAATAAATGTCCAACAACATCCACCTGTTGCATGCTGGTTAGGTAAATGAACAAGCCTAGAGTAGCATTACCCCATTCACTAGAGGGGCGGAGCCATCCTGATTTCCAGATTTATAAATCTTTATGCTGGCTTCAAATGCTTCATGGAAACTCAATTTTAGCAATAATGGGGCTGTGGCAAGTTGGAGTTGGCTTGGTGCTTGTGCTTGTAGTTGGCTTGTCTGATGCACAATGGCGAGGAAGAGCAGTTCAAACTCAGAAACCTAGTACATTTTGGCCTTGGTCACAAATGCAAGCTGCTCAGCAGAGTGAAACCAGAATGCCTCAGTTTCCCCAAACCAACAACCCCATGCTTGTGCCACAGAGATTTCCTTCTCAGTTTTCAATGCAGACTCCTGGTGTGTTTGGTGGAAAGCCTGGTCAAGATCCTCTTGGTGTTCAGTCTAAACAGCTTTTGCAGGGTCCGATGGAAAAACTGACGTGGACCTTTCCAAGACTACCAGAAGAACCTGTACAGCCAGAGATTCCTTTTGAGCTGCGGGACCCTTTGTCTCCCAATAGTGTAGGGGCTCAGTGCGGTGAGAATTCCGTGTATGTGGAAGTGATGGAGGACTTCTTTGGGACTGGAAAACTACTAATGGCTTCTGGTTTTGCACTGGGAGGCTGTGGACCAATAGGGCAGGACAATAATGCTCGAGTGCTCCTCTTTGAATCAGAACTGCATGGATGTGGCAGCATGTTAACGGTGAGAAGACTGATCCTCTTACCAAAAGTGTTTTATTTTTTATTAATTCTTGAGTAACTTTCTTGTTTCTTTAGTTGACCGAAGATGAGCTTTTTTATACCTTCTCCCTGGTCTATACTCCCCAAGAGATTTCAAATGGTGTTCCTATTGTCAGGAGTAGTGGTGCTGTGGTCAGTATTGAGTGTCACTATCCAAGGTAAGGTTCTGAGTTCAAGGTGGCTGTATACTTGTGCGTGTATTAAAAAAATTTGCGGTGACCGACTTTTTCTATAATCTACAGAATGCATAATGTGAGCAGCAATGTCCTGGTGCCCACTTGGGTACCATATGCAGCTACTAAGGTTGCAGTAGAGCAGTTGGTCTTCTCCCTCAAGCTTATGACTGGTTTGTATTATACAGCTTTTAATGTAGTTTCAACTTAATTTTGTAGACCTTATCTATTTTTTTCCTTGAAACAGATGAGTGGCAGTTTGAGAGACCTTCAAACCAGTATTTCCTGGGTGACATTGTGAATATTGAGGCCTCTGTGAAGACGTACAACCATGTACCTCTCCGTGTGTTTGTGGACAGTTGTGTAGCCACTGTGTCCCCTGACGTGAACTCTGCTCCCAGATACTCATTCATTGAGAATAATGGGTAAGCCCTGACCATTTACCCAGCCTATCCTAGAAGTGTTGCAGGGTGTTTAACTTGTTTCTTCACCAGGTGCCTGGTTGATGCCAAGTTCACTGGCTCGAGCTCTCGCTACCTGCCTCGAACTCAAACTGATAAGCTGCAGTTTCAGCTGGAGGCTTTCAGGTTCCAGCAAGTGAACAGTGGGCTGGTATGTATTTGCCTTAGTTTTGAGTACATTCTAGTGCACTGTTTGGAAACCTGAACCCTGTTGTCTTTGCAGGTCTACATCACATGCATTTTGAAGGCGGTTCCTGTAGCCACTCCAACAAATTCTGAGCAGAAGGCTTGCTCGTTCTCCCCTAATGGGTATGTTGCCCCTAGCATTCACTGGGTCAGTAGGGTGATGTTTATCATTGAGGATGTGTCTTTGTTTGGCAGGTGGGTGTCTGTGGATGAATCTGATCAGGTGTGTGGCTGCTGTGACTCAACCTGTAGCAGCAGTAGTGCAAGCGATCAGGTTCTTAGAGGTATGGGTTAACACACGGACAAACTACAAAAGATTCTGATTATGGTCTTGGAAGTTTCTTACTACTTGTCTGTTCTCCATAGATCTACGGTGGGAGCAAGCATCTGTTGGGCCCCTCAATGTGAAGGAATTTGGCTTTGGTCGACTGTAATTTGAAATGGCTATGAGGTCAAGTGATGAATAAACCCTTTTTTTTTTTAAGTGATTTATACATGGTCTATAAGTGGTCGTCCTTCAAGAAGTCTTGCATATCTCATTTACATGTTTGCCATTTTATGGTTCTGCTTTGTCACTCAAAGCCCGTTTACATTAAGCAATAATTTGGAAGAGTACTTGTTACAGGACTTTTATTGATTTTTGCTAGGTAATGCATGGTAGGTACAAAAAAGCCTGTACCTACCCAAAAATTACATATCCCTATACCCTGAGGTTAAATAGGTGACCAATAGTGTGGAAGCACTTAACGTTGTTTGTGAGCTTAACTTTGCACAATCTGCAAATTCTTCCTTAAATTAGATCTGGTTTAAGTGTTTTCCAAGGGTCAATAATGTTGACTTGAACATAAAGTTAAAATGAGGAAAGCCTATTTTAGGTGTGGAGCTGCAAAGACTCATGTAGCTTGTGAAGAAGTCTTAATGACATGGCTTCTCTAGCAGTTAATGTGACGCAATGCATAAGTGGTAAGTGGTGTTGTAATGGAAGCTAGAGTCTTTCTTGAGTGACATTGCTGAAGCATGAAGATGAATTCTTGCCACTGTACACACGGTTGCCTTTAGTATGCACATGCTATTTGATTTTTAGCTTAACTTTGTTTTGAGTTAGCCTTTAGTTTGTAGTTGGTTTTAGCAACGCCGCTGACAGCCACTGCGTTCCATTTCAAATTGTAATGTTTTGCAAGGCTGCTTGCAGTGAATACTAAATACGCAATGTTCACAATGCCTTATTTATATTAGCATTAACTCTTAACTGCAATTGGACTTGTGTTCAGAATATATTTTAAGGGGATGGTGATATGACACCTTTTTCCCGCACCTTCCAATGTCTGGTGACTTGGGAAAATCTACATGCCAACTGTTTTTGCATAAACATGCAGTTACTACTGCACCTCAACATATTTAAGTAACACTTCACAATGCGTGACCCTGGACCACAAAACCGCAGTGCCACTGCTGACAAGCATCCATGGCCTTACTTGAAAGAAATGTTTTTATTTGCCAGTGTACAGAATGACTCTTACAGGATAGCCAGCATGACAAAAAAAAACGTTTCTGGACAGGATTGCCTAGCCTTTAAATAGGCTCTTACCTCAATGTGTTTCCTCAAATTTGACGATGAATTAAAAGCACGTATTTCCACGGTTCGTGGAAAACAAATTAGACACTGCATAAGTCTCTTAACATCCTGATAGCAATCAACAAGTAAAGCGAAACATTGGTATTTTTATAATTATACCCAGCAAACAATGATCTGGCGGTCCACCTGCGGTTTTTGGGCGGCATAGATTCAGCGGCATAATGCAGTTGGACCACCGTCGGCACACTGTCGATAAGCCGATCAATGTAAAAATGCTGTCGGTCTGCCAGCTTTTTTTGGATGGCACGCCACTACCGGCTTGCCACCGCTGGACCTCTGTTAGTACAGCAGTGGCTAAATGATAGTGTTCTTCTAAGCTTTTACAGGACATTTTTATAAATACAGTCAAAGGCATTGATGGAATACTGGCTAAATTATTTAACAGGCAAATGTATTTTTTTTAAATAAGGCTGCTATTAATTTGCAATTTAATAACAATTTATGAGATTTTAAATTAAATTTATGTGTTAATCCCAGTTTGACGTGTATTAATGGGTGTGCGTTGCGCGCTGAATGTGTGTTGCACACTGGAGCAGAGAAAAGTTACCATGGAAACTGGGCGGGACCAGGAACTGACAAGCAGCAATTTTAAGCCAATGACAGCTGGCCTGTATGCATATCTAATGAGCTATCTCATGGCTGGATCCGGTCAGGTCGTCGCTTCAGGTAATCCTAAATCCTGCAAGTAATAACTTGTTTTTAGGGATGCACTGATATGCAAATTTTGGCAGCCATTTTAACCCAATGACAGCTGGCCTGTATGCATATCTAATGAGCTATCTCATGGCTGGATCCGGTCAGGTCGTCGCTTCAGGTAAACCTAAATCCTGCAAGTAATAACTTGTTTTTAGGGATGCGCTGATATGCAAATTTTAGCCAATAACGATAACCGATCATTCTTGAATATTGTAAGCCGATAACCGATATATTGGCGGATATACCATATCTAAATCTTCACATAACATTTTCCGAGCCTGAAAAATATTTTTTCCCCTTGAAAATCATGTACCAAGCCCACTTTACACTAATTGAAGATTCTTTAACTTTTAAACTTTTCTGGTATAATGTTTATTTCATAAACTAATTAAAGATGTTCTTCCAGAGCAACCCAGAAAGGTGTTGTCAATAGCCACAAGTCTAACAGGTCTCAAGACAGAAAGCATTCAGACAGCAGTCGGCTTCAAACATTATGCTTTTGTTCCGTACACAATCATAAATATCTACATCCAACATCAAAAATGTTTTGCTAATAGCAGTAAGTGAATGATCACGACAGAAAGACAGTACTGTACTGGATTTTAGCTGTGAGCAGAATGCAGCTGAAGTGGTTCAACAAGTGGAAATGATATATAATTTATCGGCTATAATATATCAGCCTAAATTTGATACCGATATAGACGATAATTTATCGTGCATCCCTACGTGTTTTAGTTAAAAATATGTCAAATTGATTACTTGAAATGAATATGCTTACATTCTACTTGTGTATTATAAGCGCTTGCTTGCAGTTTAAGCGATTAGTCAGGACTAGTTGGACATTCCCGCTTAAAATTTTCTGAGGTAACGCATTCAGGAAAAAATATGGCCGAATTGGTAAATTAAATGGTTAAAATATAAATTAGGCATATTTAGATGTTTAAGTGTTTCTATTTATAGGATGTCTAAACAGAAAACGTATCAGTGGTCCTGCGCTTGTCGTAATTGCTTTTATTGATATTTTGTCTGAGGTAAATTTTCAGATAAAAGTGATTAAATGTGTGTGAATGAGATGATTTTTGTTTTTATACAGTATTACATTAATGTCCCAGGTAGTTACTTTAGTCAGGCCTACATAAAATGAACCTTGATGACAGACTGAAAACTTTTTTGAGAGAGAAACTGCTTTTAAGAGAGTTAAGTTATCATATGTATTGCAGCTTCTCTGACAGTCGGTTTTGTACTTGCAAACCCAGTTAACTATATTGTCATTCCTTAACATTCAATGTTATGTTTGTAGGTTTTTCCATGCTGATGGCTGTGCAGTAGAAGTGGAGTAGACCTCCTGTCAGAAAACATCTCCAAGGTGCTACGAGTATGAATCCAATGACAAGTAATAATAATTTATTTCTGTGATG
Organism: Triplophysa rosa; assembly: GCF_024868665.1. Taxonomy (NCBI): domain Eukaryota; kingdom Metazoa; phylum Chordata; class Actinopteri; order Cypriniformes; family Nemacheilidae; genus Triplophysa; species Triplophysa rosa. The sequence goes on along the minus strand of NC_079905.1, from coordinate 17,956,111 downwards.
CAAGTATGAATTTTCAACATCATTACTCCAGTCTTCAGTGTCTTGTGCAACAAAATTGTCACTTGGATCATGTGACACTGAACTTTGGCGTAATGATGTTGAAAAATCAGTTTACAATAAAGAACAGTTTACAATATAATCATATAATGAGAGAAATAAAAAAGTCTGAACCCTTTGAATGGTAGTGTAAATTATAGTTACGATTGCTTGTTCCTCCCACTTAAATGATACTATTGCATAGGTAGTTTGTTCCATAGAGACTTTCCAGTTCTTCAAATTATGATGACAAATTTACTAAGGGACCTAGAAAAAACCTGATGGCTATTAAACCAGATAATTCCAATATAAGATAAGTAAAGTCACAAGCTCTGGACTATTGGTAGTATCCAGGATATCAGAGTCCATTAAAGGAGCCAGCGCTTTTTCAGATTTAGTTAAGCATTCCCATGACACATCTTGTAACCTTGTTCTTCAGAAATGAAATAGTAAAAAGTGAACATGATCATCTTTTGCTTAAAATAATTTTATGAACAGCAGCAGTGCTAATCTTTCTCCTTTTGCTTTCCTGTTTCAATCTGTCAGGGTTTACACTCCCTTTAGCTGTCGGTCCCCTTTTTTGAGGGTGGGGCTAAAACGTGATTTCAACTTTTAAATCAGTGTAACTCTGGAATGCTTTTGTCTAGAGACCTAATCTTGGTCTTGTTTTAAAGAAGAGATTCTATACTTTATTGTTAAAGTATCTGGAGTTGAAAAATGAAATAAAAAATAGTTATAGCAGTTTAATTGTACATTAATAATAATAAAATAATCAATAAACATGGTTTTATTTGACTAAAAAAAAATGTTTTGTAAAAAAACACCAGAAAATTAAAGACATACTTCTAAACAAGTTTTGTGTCAAATTTCAAGATGATATCACAAAAAATGTGGTTTCTGGGATAATTTGAATCGTAACTCCAACAACGGCCACTAGGTGTCATATAGGCTCCAATGGTTTACTGCATACAAATTACAAATTAATAAATTTCTTCATTATTTATAAGAAGGACATTCTTGGAGCTTTCCAATGAAATAGAAGTTTTTTAGATTTATTTTTTAATTTACAATAAAATATGATTATGAATATGTCATTTTTATAATGGTACCAAATGGGCCCAGTGATATTTGAGAATTTTTTTACTCAAGTTTTACTAAGTGATTTCTATTGCAAAACAATTCTAAAATATAAAATCTACATTCTTAGAGCTTTCCAATGATATATAGTTTGTCAGGATTACAATGGAATTACAGTATATTGCATAACTTCAGTGTTCCACTGAAACGGTGACATTTAGCAGCATTTAATAGTTTTTATGCTCACTCTTGTTATAAATGAATAAATTACTACTCCTACATAATTTATTTTTGTAAAACACTGATCAAATGTGTATTCTAGAGTCTTAGACCTTTCCAATGATATATAGTTTGTCATGATTAGACGAGATTTAGTTGTGAAAATTGAAGTAAACCTAGGTGTTCCAATATTGGAACAGTGACAGTAAAAGGGTACGGCAGCTCCAGATGCCAACACTCACAAAGACTTCAGATGATGGCAACTATAGATGGACATACAAAACTGCCAAATATGTAGGAGCTGATAGCCTCGTGGGCAGTGCTCCGACACATGGCGTGGTTGTGCTCTGGGTGACCCAAGTTCGATTCCCGGCTCGTGGTACTTTCCCGACCCCACCCCCTTCTCTCTCCCACTTCACTTCCTGTCCTCTCTCATACTATACTGTACAAATAAAGGCAAAAAACCTGCCAAATATTGTAATCACAATGGCCGTATATGTAAATGAACAATGTTTACCCTTATTATTTTAGTTACTTACTGAGATATTCCCATTTACTTGTCCACAAAAAAATTGCGCGATATGGGTTGAAAATCTGCTAATTTAACCTATAATAATATTGCCTGTTTAACTGAACATTACTTTAAACACATGACTTGTATTGTCAGAGCTATTGTGATATGAACATCACTTTGTTGTTTCTCAGTGAGTCACAGCCACCTCTGGCTGATTAAAGGATATATTTTTTGATTGTAACATTGAAACATGCATTTTTAAGCTGCTTTGAAATTATATGCATTGTTAAGCTCTATACCCTTACGACAGCTATCCTGGGTTTTACTATGGTAACACTGCAACCATGTAATCATATTTTTTTTTCAAATCAAGGTTTTAAAAATGGTTCTGATGCATTTGAAACCATGGTGAAAGTCTGTATAGGTTTTCTATATGTTGTAGTAATGTCATAGTTATTGTGGTTTTGCTACAACAATCAATCATTGTAGTAGATTTTGTGTGGTCTTACTGCAAATGATGTAAAAAACATGGATAACTTCCATATGGGTACAAATACTGTATTTGTGTGTTGGTCTGATAAATGTAATGCATTTGTGTATTTAATGTTAAAATATTAAATTTGCAGTTGTTATTGAACATTGGTTTTTGTGTTGAATGACATTTTGGTTAGCGTGATTTAACTATTATAAACCGCGGACCGACCGTGGGCCGCCAGCAAACATTAATGATAAACCAGCGGCTTAGCAGCGGACCACCAGTGGAAATATGGCGGCTGCCGCTGGTGGACCGCTGGAAAAACAATGAGCAAAAAGCCGGTGGCCCGCAGGTGTCCCGCCGGTGGACCGCCAACTTTGCCACCGGTGGCCCGCCACTGGTCTGCCAGCCTTACGTTAGCTGGGATGAGTCACCACATACACCTTGAGCTACATGACAGAGAAAATGGAAAATGGAAAGTTTATTGACATTTCACAGTTTTACATTTGTCTATGACAAATACCATCAAATAAACATATTACTCCCCCACCCCTTACCCTGGCTCCAACAGAGTCTCCCACCCGTGAACAGTTGTTGTACCGGTAATAATAAGGAACAAATATATATAAGGAGTCACTTATACATATATAAGCATCCATACACCCGCATACATACACATGTACACCATGTACAATATATAGGTATAAACATACATAAATACAAATCATAAAATCATATTCAGTAGGATGCAATAAGACAAAAAGTATCTACAGTGTTAAGACATTACTCATATCAGCATTCATGTTTTCTAAGTAAGACAGGAATGGTTGCCACATATCATAAAATTTTTGAACACATCCTCCTGTTGTATGACAAATTTTTATCATTGTCTAATGATGTGCAAGATCCCTAATCCACAATTTGAAGGGACCAAAACATATGTGAAAGTGTAGCCGGTGCTTGCCCGCACCGATCACATAGGGTCAAGATTAGGTAGAAACTTGACAAGTTTGGTTTTAGACCAGTGGAGACGATGTACTACTTTAAACTGGAGTATGACGTAAGCAAATTGAAGAAGAATGTATTATATTTAATGCTTTCTCCCAGGTTCCATCTGAGAATTGTATCTCCAGCTCCTCTTCCCACTGATTTCTTAACCGGGTCAAGGGTTCCAGATTATAAGAATTTAATAAAGAATAGACCACTCCAATAGAGCCTTTGGAGCAAGGATTAAGCAACAGGATGGAGTCCAGAAGAGAGCTAGGTGGTTGATGTGGGAAATTAGCGCAATATGTTAATATAAAACTGCGAAATTGTAAGAATCTGAAAAAGTGGGAGCAAGGGACATTAAACCTTGTCGTTAGCTGGTCAAAAGATACAAATATATTATCAATAAACATATCTCCTATTGTCTTGACCCCTCTTCTGACCCATGCGTCAAAAGCTTCATCTGTAATTGAGGGTGTAAATAAGTGATTTCTAGTAATGGAGCATGTACAGAAAGGTCCTTGAGCGAGAAAAAACGCCTAAATTGTGCCCAAATCTTAAAGGAATGCTTAACCACCAGATTTGAGGTGTATTTAGATATAGGCTCAGATAAGGGGAGTTTTGAACAGATTAGGGAATGCAAAGAGGCAGATCTACAGGATGAAATCTCCAGTTTCAACCATTTGGGGGCAAGATCGGAGGTTGTGGGCTCTTTCCAAAATAACATGGTCGTTAAATTAGCAGCCCAGTAGTAAAATTGGAAATTAGGGAGAGATAAACCTCTATGTTGACATTGCCGCTGTAACATCTGTTTTCATACACAAGGTTTTTTTTTGTTCCAAATATATCCAGTTATGAGCTTATCTATAGATGTAAAAAATGATTTTGATATAAATACAGGGATGCATTGGAATACGTATAAAAATTTAGGTAGCACATTCATTCTGATTGTATTAATTCTTCCTCCCAACGACAAAGGTAACAAGTTCCAACGCTCCAAATCTTGTTTCAAGCGAAGTAGCAGCGGGGGGAAGTTAACTTTAAAGAGATTTTTAAACTCATGTGTAACCCAGATATTTAATTTTATATGTACTTATCTTGAGGGGAAATGCACTAAATGCCATCTGCTTGGCTGTTGCATTCACTGGCATAATCTCGCTTTTTTGTAAATTAACTTTATAACCTGATATTTTGTTATAAAATTTATTTACTTAGTGTTTTTGGTAAACTATTTAAGGGATTAGATGGGTATAAAAGCATGTCATCAGCGTATAGGGATACCTTATGCTCTAAGCCACCTCTCTGCATTCCCTCAATGCACGCCTCTCCACGCAACGCGATTGCCAAAGGTTCAGCCGCAATAGCAAATAAGAGGGGTGACAAAGGGCAACCCTGCCTGGTACCGCGACATAGTGGTAAATAAGGGGAGAGGTTACCATTTGTCCGAACAGCCGCCAGTGGCGAAGAGTAAAGCATCCTCACCCACGAAATAAATTTCGAACCAAAACCAAATTGTTTAAGGGTAAAGAAGAGATAATCCCACTCCACTCTATCAAATGCTTTTTCAGCATCGAGTGATACTAGTATTTCTGGGACTTCGAGTGGGGTGGGATCATAAAGAATATTAAATAAGCGTCGTATGTTGAAGAATGAATGTCGATTTTTGATAAAGCCTGTCTGATCATCTGATACAATTGAGGGTAAAATAGCTTCTAAACGGCAAGCTAACATTTTAGATAGGATTTTAATTTCAACATTTAGAAGTGATATGGGGTGATACGAGCTGCATTCTAGAGGGCTTTTATCTTTTTTAGGGATAAGTGATATAACTGCTTGGCGCATAGTCAGAGGAAGAGAACCATTACCAAATGATTACTCGTAGACGGATAACAAAATAGGGGTAAGTTGTTTAGAGAATTTCTTAAAAAATTCACTGGGGAACCCATCAGGGCCCGGAGATTTGCATTGTATCAATTGCCTCTACAAGTTCTTCCGTAGAAAATGGTTCTTCTAAGTCAACTGCACTATTAATTGTGGGAATGTCTAATCTCTTAAAAAAAAGATCAAAGAAAGAATCTTTTCCAAGGGATCCTGAGGTGTACAGCTTTGAATAAAACTTATAGAAACAAGAATTGATTTCTGAGTGATCTATGTGCCTAGTACCCAGGTCATCATTTATCTCCGCTATAATTCGATCCGCATTCTTTTGACGGAGTTGATGGGCGAGAATTTTCCCAGCTTTTTCTCCTAACTCATACGTCCTACTCTGTGTTTTATTAATAAGATTTTCTATATGCTTGGTCGATAGGAGATTAAACTCGGTCTGAAGAACTAAGCGTCGTTTAATTAAGTTGTCGGACGGGGCAGTTGCAATTATTATATCTAGCTGTAAAATATAATTTATCAGTTCTTTAAGTCTTGTATTTTGACATTTCCTAAATCTTGCGCTATATGATATAATCTGTCCCCTCAGATATGCCTTCACTGATTCCCAAACTACCGAGGGGGACATACCTGGGGTCTAGTTCTTTTCAAGAAAGAAAATGATTTCAGTTGAGATGAAATTGACAAACTGTTCATCAGAAAGTAGTAACAAGTAGACGCCAAGGGCAATAACTGGCATGAGAGGTTGGTATACGTAGAGTCAATAGTAGTGGGGCATGATCTGAAATGACTATTGCCTGATATTCACACTCGCTTATCAACGGAAGAAGTCTTTTATCTATAAAGAAATAATGCGTGAATATTTCCCATGGACTGGTGAGAAAAATGAATAACTTCTAGAGGTAGGATTCTGAAATCGCCATGCATCGGACATCCCATTTGTATTTAGAAATGTCTGGATTGTTATAGCTGATTTAGATGAGATAACAGTTTTAGGCGAGCTACGGTCTAGGGTTGGAGATAACACACAGTTCATGTCACCACCAAGAATAAGAAATTGTGTATTCATATCTGGGAGCTGAGCAAAAAAGTTAGTGAAGAATGAGCTTTCATCCCAATGTGGCGCATAAACATTAGCAAGAATAACAAGAGTATTGTAAAGCCTACCTATTACGATTATGTAGCGCCCTGATGAATCCGTTTCTACTTTTGACATAACAAATGGGACATTTTTATTAATAAGGATTGCTGTTCCTCTGGACTTAAAAGGGAAATTTGAGTGATAAGCTTGGCCTACCCATCCGCCCGATACGGAAATTATCAGAACTTCGCAGATGTGTTTCCTGAAGAAATGCTATCCCTACATTAAGCGTTTTCAGGTGAGAAAAAACCTTTTTACGCTTAACAGGATGATTTAGTGACTTAACATTCCAGCTAACAAAAGTTACATCACAACTGGTTGCATTGCTGGACGAACCTAATTTAGCCATGGTCTTGCTTTACAGGTAGGATTGCAATAATTAGAGGTGTACTGAACTGTAATAGTTTTAAGTTTGTGATAGCACTGGTTAGACTCCTTAATAAAAACATTTGGAGAGAATAACAAAGTAAAACCAACACATATACCCGGTACAATAAACTCCCAACCCTTATCAGAACAAGGTAACTCCCCGACCCCTCGCAATAGTGACCACACATTTAAGTGCTTGTAGGGGGGTACACTAACCCTCATAGACAGCGTCCCGCTGTATATAGATCATAATACACTGTGTAAGGCACATTAAACACTACTGGATCTAGATAATTCTCAACCTAAAGGCATATAGTCATGCATACAGAGATTAGACCTCCCACTAATGAGGAGGAAAAAAAATAGGATCAGCAGTTAGGAGAAAAATAAATTAACAATAATAATAATAGCCATAACCATTTAAAAAAATAAACAAACGATTTTGCAAAAGGGTGAAATATTCTGTCACACCAATATCACTAGGCGTAGAAAACTCTCTATGACCCTTATAAACAGTAAGACAAAAATAATAAAGTGCAGGCATATGGCTTAACATACGTTCTCCATACCCATTTTCTTTCCTCTAAAGTCGGTAGGTAATGTTCGTAGCAGAGAATGACATTAATGCAACTATCAGAAGTTAGGTCATCAGACTTTTACAGTTTCCTGTAGCATTTTGTTTTTTACATAAGCCATGGCATCTTCTGGGCTCTGAAACCGTTTCTCAGGACCGTTGTGTGTGATACGAAGTCGTGCTGGGTAGGAGAGGCCATAACGGACATCGTCTCGTCCCCGGAGCAGTCTCTTAACCTCACTGAATGCGGACCTTGCTTGCGCAACACTCGGGGGATAATCCGGGAAGATCGAGATGGGGGTTCCCTTAAACTGAAGAGGGCCAAACTCCCTGGCACGGCGAAGCACTTCCACACAGTCTAGGCAGTAATGCACTTTAGCCACGATAACACGCAGCCTGCCGTCTGGTTTCCTTGCCTGGAGGCCCCTGTGCGATCTGTCGATCATGACAGATCGCATTTGTATTCATAATACAATCACATAACCCCAATGTTATCAACCCTTCACTGGTTACCCATTAAGTATCGTATTGACTTTAAAGTTCTTTTAATTACTTATAAAGCCTTAAACGGTTTAGCCCCTACCTACATAACAGAGCTTCTACCACACTACAACCCATCACGCTCTCTAAGATCTCAAAACTCCAGACTTTTGATAACACCTAGAATAACTAAATCCACCAAAGGGGGTAGAGCTTTCTCATACGTAGCACCTAAAATCTGGAATAGCCTCCCCGATACTATTCGAGGGTCAGACACACTCTCCCAATTTAAATCTAGATTAAAGACACATCTTTTCAGCCAAGCATTCACTAATACATAGCTAATGAACAGCAGCTACGCTAATTATTCTCTTTCTGTTTCTGCCCTCGCCTCGGGATGCCCATCCCGAGGTAGGGAGAGATTCCGCCAGGCCCAGATGAACGTCATATGCCCATCCACAACTAGAGATTACGCCAGCTACATCGGAAAATTCCGTACCATCCTCCTGCGAGAACCTGTGGACTGACTGACCATCCCAGCTCCATCCAAGGCAATTCCATCACCACCCAAGAAAAAGGCGACCATCTGGCCGGCCCAGCTCAGACAATTCCATCCCCAACCGAGAGCAAAGACGGACTACCTGTCACATAAATGCTAAATTTACAATACTTGGTATTTAATGCTAAACTTACATCACACGACAGCAGTTTGAAGTTATGGCTGCACTCAGTGACTTTGATTGGAGGTAGCTGGGTGGGTGTTGTAGGGAGTGGGGGGGCTTGTTGGTTGTGGTTCGGGGCGTTTCATTTGTTGGGACTGTGTGGGTCTGGTCTGGTTGGTCTTGTTTTGTGGTCGATGTCGGACAACAGAGGAATAAAGTTAATTATGCCATTACTACTTTTCGTTGGTTGTCCCTCTGTTGTCTGTTGTTGATCACGGAATGGGACCGGGTTGGACCTGCACGGTTTCGGCGGGTGGGGCTTCCTGGGTCACGGCTCGTGGGCTCTCCCTGTTCTTCGTGGACGCTTTGGTCGGGGTCACTGAGTACAGCTATGACACATCAGTGGAGATCTGGCCCTCCCGGCTGAGCCTGGTTTCTCCCGAGGTTTTTTTTTCTCCATTATTCAGCATTGGAGTTTGGGTTCCTCGCCACAGCAGAGCAGTGCAGAGCAGTGCAGTGTTGGCTTGCTCACCGGGAGACTGCATTTATTTATTTATTTATTAGATATTATTTATTATAATGATCTTGCTTGGTCTATAAACACCATGCCCTGTGCTGTGTTTTACTTTTCTGTGTTTTTCTTATTTGCTCCTGTAAAGCTGCTTTGGAACAATGCACATTGTGAAAAGCGCTATATAAATAAAATTGAATTGAATTGAATTGAATGATGTTTTTGTCCATCTTCAAAACTTCCTTCAGTAATTTGGATACCGCCTCTGGATTACTTGAGGCAGGGGTCTCTGGAACGTTCAAAATCCAGATGTTGGTGCGTCTCATCCTTCCCTCCATGTCGAGATTTTTCTCCCGTAGGCTAGTTATCTCGACCTCAAGTTTTCCCACTTTAGTTTGCAGCAAGGTAACTTCATCTGAACACGACGACAATCCGCGCTCCATTTCAGATATAGTTGTTTTTATCACGTCTACTTCGGAGCGGACTGCTGCCGTGTAATTCGCGGGTTCCACCTTTACCGCATGCAGGTCAAATTTAACCGCTTCAAATTCCTCGATTAACACCTTCTTAAGTTCCGACCGGAGCAGGCCCACAATATCCTCTTTCAACGAGGCAAGAATTTCGGCTTTCAGACCCGCTGCTGCCATTCTTTCTTCACCATCGTCTTTAGCGGGTGGTGAAGTCGAGCCCGCGGATGCAGGCCCTGTAGAAGCCGTACCTCCCGCAAATTTGTACTTTCGCAAGTTGTTAGCCATCGATGCACGATTTTCAGAGTCAGACGTGAAAAAACTTAAACTTAAAACAACAATTCGTAGCCTTTTGTGATTATTTGGTGCCTAATTAAAACTTTTAAACCAAATTTCAGCGGAGCACTACCAAGTCGCAGCCTACTCCATCACCAGCTAGCTCCGCCCCCCCTCTTTCATTCGAAATTTAATGAGATCGCATAGCCAGAGAGTAGTATATATGCGGGACATAGTGTCAAAATGATTGACAGGTATGATTGATGGGGTCATTGACCTTTTCGGGGGGGAGGGGTGTTGAATTACTTCCGGACCACCCACGTTGTGAGGGCCCCTCCCCTTTGCGTTGCCCTTTGACCATAAAATAGCTTTATATATTTTTTCATACACGGCTTTATATATTTTTTTGTCATACACAGATTGGACAGGTTGCGTGCTGGATTGTGTACTACAGGTAAGTGGTAAAATGTAGTTAAATTTAGGAAACTTTCGACATGTGTAAATATATCCTTAAAATAAACTTAAAAAGTGGCTAAAGCATGCAAGAAAAATGGTCAACTTGTGCAGACAATGCATCATCTGAAGCGCTGTGAATTGACTTCTAATGAGCAAAACATGCTGTATAGTGCTCTCAAGATAGAGATGCTCTGGTTTCAAATGTTCCTGATTTAAAGGACTGGGTGCAGGGGCGTAGCCAGAACTTTTTTTTTTTTAGAGGTGGCCAGGTAAGTCCCAGTGATTTTATTAGGGTGACCAAAACAGACATAAATTCTTAAACTTCTACTGTACTTTACACCAATTCTTCATTACACATAGTTTGCTGGTCAAAACATACAAAAAGAACGTAAAGTAAAAATTTATTCGCAATGCTTTCATGTGCCAACATTATTTTAAAATAATTTGCTAGCTATCATTTGCAGTAAGTTAGCATTTTGTATAGAAAATAAACATTGCAGTACCCCAACTTAAACTTTTGCGAAAATGTAATTAATGAATGGAATCCAGTTAAACAAGACTGATTTTACTGACCTGATCCTTTTGCTCGCGATGAACTTCCATGGTACACAGACAGTGCACTGTCACGAAGCGGTTAGCAGCTGTTCAGCTATAGCGCTCAGACTGTTTGCGTCAGTGCGTCAGCGTATGACATCATATTAACGCAAGAGTAATGTTCTCGCGTTACTTTCAGTGCATTCGCTAAATGATCTGCGCAACACTCCGTAAACTCCGACACACATCTTAAAACTGCTTCGCACAACAGAGGTGGCCAGATAGGTGGCCATCCATCATTCAGGGGTAGTCGTGGCCACCCATGGCCACCATGTATCTATGCCCCTGATTTGATGGTCTTTTTAAAAAAAATTTTACTTAGTTTATTTATCATATTCAGCCAAATGCTTGTGTTTTCATCTTTTCTTGACTGCTCTATAAGAACTTTCAAACACACATTGCATTTTAATTTGCCTTCACCTTGTCTTTCAGTGATGTAGACGTGCATCGGCATATGAAGGTAAGCCCACATGCATTACCCATTCCAAATCTCACATGTCAGCAAATGACAGACATAAAGATACACTTCTTAAATTGCATGTCCGCTATAAACCAGTGCTTCGGAAGTCATAATTTAGTTCACACTTCTCTAATAACCTGATGTGTGAATATAATTACTATGATACCCTATTTGTCTTAATGAACAGATTTACCTTACGAGCAAATGATTAAATCCTAATACCAAACTACGACATACAACGTGGATGCAACATCTATCTCGTGCTAACAACAATTTTGCTCAAGACTTTTTGACTTACATATCCAAAAAACATATTTACACATCTTAAATTGTTTTTCTATGGTAAACATTTTTATCGTTTTAACATATGCGTTTTAGTCGATAGGAAGTTGTCAGGCTTTACACTTATGTTTTATATAAGGTTTTGAAACGTTGTTCTAATATTTATGACTTTCTGCATATTCACGGCTTTGAGTCATCTACACGTTGGATTCATACATGTCTCACTAAAGCTAACCAGCCAGATGTTGTTCCGTCCTCAATACCAGGAGCGTCTCAAAAGCGAAGTGGCTGAATTCGTGAGACCACGTGATTTGCTAGTCCGACGTTGTTTTTCTGAATTTTTCGTGTTTTAGGGGTTATACCATGGGAAAGAAAAAAAAAAATGGTTAGGTTTGTGCAGTTTTTGTAATGCTTATTGCTATGTCATTCTTTGTTCCCTTATGTTTTACTCCACAAAAAAAAAAAAAAAAACATTATTTTACCACAAAATAACCTAACAAAATAAGGTCTTGTTTGAGAATAAACCTCTCGTTGTGCATTTCGGGTCTCCTTCCAAGGATGCAATGTGAAATACGTACGGAAGTCTGCAGAAGGACATTTATTTTGACATAGAACTGCGCGGCTTGGATTAAAGATCGGGCAACACACTCAGTTTCATATTAATCTTGAGTGCCTATACAGTAGTATTGCATACGTCGTATCTTCGAAGAGTATTTAGTTTGATCAAATTTACAAAAGACAGATACAGCTGTACGATTATTTCCGGAAAAACACGAGCCGCTATAGGTGGGACTAGTCGGGAGAGTGGGATGGAACTACAGCACGAGCACACAACACATCATCACAGGGGCTGAAACGATTCCTCGAGTAATTCGAATACAAAAAATCATCGAGGCAAATTTTGTTGCCTCGAAGCTTTGTTTAATCCATTTAACTACAGTACATACGGAGCGCTGCGTTTCCCCACGGACCGTTATTACTGACGCACAGCCCGCTAAACTCTGTTCATGTTACCGGCTCTCAAGTCTCACGCATTCACCGTGAGACACACGCATTTTAGTCTGTTCACATGCTCACACGTGTGACTCATGCTGATAAATAAGTGATAGCTTATTGAAATGGTGAACTGCTATTTCACGTAGTTTTAGTCTAGTTTGCGAGTGAAACTTGTTTTCCGGCTGCATTGAGTCAATAAAACTAGATGCGCACTAGTGGATGCCGAATCCTGTTATTTACATATGTCATCTGTCTGTTCTGCATGTCTGGGTGAATGAACTGCACAGTTTACCGTGCTACACACGTGATGCTCATGAATTTGTCAGCGCCTGCGTTGAATGAGGACATGAACTTCATCTCCAGAGTTGCTCTGAGAGTTTATTTCACAAACATGTTATTGTTTGAGTGAAGAAACAGACATACTAAAAAATGTTCATGGGCATTCTTTGGATGACCATAAATAGTTCATTTTAGATAAATTACAATACTATACATTACATAAACAGACGTCCTTTTGTATCTTTGAAGAAATTTAAATCGTCTAGGTTGTACATGTAATGAGAGTAAAGTTACTTGGATGAACGTGTGGAATTTGAGGTTGTGCCCCAAACCCCTAGGCATTAAAATTGATTACCATAAAGTGTCCATTTTAGATCAATTAAAATATTACACATTTATAAACAAATGTATTTTTATTTCCTTGAAGAAATGTAAATTGTCCTGGTTGTACATGAAATAAGAGTAAAGGTGCTTAAAAATTGAATTGGTTTCCTGATCCCGCCTACCTCGCATGCGTGTGAGTGAAGCAAGGCGTCCTAGGAAAACCAACCGCCAACGCGAGTCCATTTCAATTTTGTGAGTATTTAAGATGTGTCCAGAAAAAAAATGCGGTTTGATTGCTAATTTGTTTTCGTTAAAGTGACTAAGTTTAATCTGTTGGCATAGTACAGTTTTAAACGGAAAACTTTAGCGCATGTGCTTAGTTCAGATTGCTACAGGTCACAGTATTACGAATTTTAAATGTTAGAAATTCTCCTAGTGTCGGTATTATAAGAGTGTTTAAAATCGCGACAAAGAATTTAAGTTTTTAGCTATTTAACATGCTCGTATTTATTAACAATATGGTCAAGTAAATATACGCATTCATAGCTAACCGAATGTCTTTTTATTTATTTGAAGAAATGTAAATTGTCCTGGTTGTACATGAAGTGAGTGTAAATGTGCTTGAACTAATGATTAAAAATTGAATTGGTTTCCTGATCCCGCCTACAGCGCATAAGTGAGAGTGAAGCGAGGCGTCCCGTGCAGGAAAAATAACCGCCAACGCGAGTCCATTTCAATTTTGTGAGTATTTAAGATGTGTCCAGCAAAAAAATGCGGTTTGATTGCTAATTTGTTTTCGTTAAAGTGACTATGTTTAATCTGTTGGCATAGTACAGTTTTAAGCGGAAAACTTTAGCGCATGTGCTTAGTTCAGATTGCTACAGGTCACAGTATCACGAATTTTAAATGTTAGAAATTCTCCTAGTGTCGGTATTATAAGAGTGTTTAAAATCGCGACAAAGAATTTAAGTTTTTAGCTATTTAACATGCTCGTATTTATTAACAATATGGTCAAGTAAATATACGCATTCATAGCTAACCGAATGTCTTTTTATTTATTTTAAGAAATGTAAATTGTCCTGGTTGTACATGAAGTGAGAGTAAATGTGCTTGAACTAATGATTAAAAATTGAATTGGTTTCCTGATCCCGCCTACAGCGCATGCGTGAGAGTGAAGCAAGGCGTCCCGTGCAGGAAAACCAACCGCCAACGCGAGTCCATTTTAATTTAGTGAGTATTCAAGATGTGTCTGGCAAACAATGGCGGTTTGATTGCTAATTTGTTTTCGTTAAAGTGACTATGTTTAATCTGTTGGCATAGTATAGTTTTAAAGGGAAAACTGAATTTGAAAGTGCACGTTCCCTTATCCTTCTCTGATGACATCACTTACAGCTATACTGTAAGAATATACATGAACTTTTCTCAATAACAAATGTTAACTCCCTTTCAACTGTCAGTCTGCTGCAAGTTCCATTTCAGAATGAAATGGTTTTTTTTTTCATACACCCAATTCATTTTCAATGGAAAAAGCCATGCCCACAATTTTTCTCATTACCACTTTAAAGTTTTCAGGGACCTGAATTTATATAACGTTTTTGAAACATGTTTTTCTCCTTGTTTTCTAGGTGTAAATGTGGACTTGCAAAAAATGTGATTTATCAGTAGGCAGTAGGTACCAGTTATTAAAACACTTCAAGTTAATCCATGGTCGTTATGGTCACAGATATATTAACTGCATTTCTTATTACCAACATATACACTGTTGCTGTTATATTTGCTGTTGGCCTGTACTGTATTAACTGATAAGATTTTACTATTGTGTTATTTATTTAGCAAGTAGTTTATACTGTTGCTGCAGACAGCTGCAAAGTTTCATAATTCTGTGAATCTAATGCTTTTCTGAGATGGAAAGATTGTTGAAGTTTAAAATTTCTCTATTTGCAATGATTGTGTTGTGAGAGGTGGAATGGTGCTGTAGTGTGTTGTAACTCTCGAAGTTAAATTTATGAAATTAAAATGATTTTTTTATTGTATTGCTATTGTTTTTGTTGTTTATATATTACATATTCATACAGATTATAAAATAAGCACAATCTTGCAGTAGTGTAATACAAAAGCAAAAAATACTTATAATGCGTAAGTTGGTATATTTTGTGTATATATTTTATGGTATATTATATGGTCCGTAAACAACAAAACGACCCCAACGGTCACTGTTTTTACCACAAAATATACCAACATATAATATACCATAAAATATATACACAAAATATACCAACTTACGCATTATAAGTATTTTTTGCTTTTGTATTACACTACTGCAAGATTGTGCTTATTTTATAATCTGTATGAATATGTAATATATAAACAACAAAAACAATAGCAATACAATAAAAAAATCATTTTAATTTCATAAATTTAACTTCGAGAGTTACAACACACTACAGCACCATTCCACCTCTCACAACACAATCATTGCAAATAGAGAAATTTTAAACTTCAACAATCTTTCCATCTCAGAAAAGCATTAGATTCACAGAATTATGAAACTTTGCAGCTGTCTGCAGCAACAGTATAAACTACTTGCTAAATAAATAACACAATAGTAAAATCTTATCAGTTAATACAGTACAGGCCAACAGCAAATATAACAGCAACAGTGTATATGTTGGTAATAAGAAATGCAGTTAATATATCTGTGACCATAACGACCATGGATTAACTTGAAGTGTTTTAATAACTGGTACCTACTGCCTACTGATAAATCACATTTTTTGCAAGTCCACATTTACACCTAGAAAACAAGGAGAAAAACATGTTTCAAAAACGTTATATAAATTCAGGTCCCTGAAAACTTTAAAGTGGTAATGAGAAAAATTGTGGGCATGGCTTTTTCCATTGAAAATGAATTGGGTGTATGAAAAAAAAAACCATTTCATTCTGAAATGGAACTTGCAGCAGACTGACAGTTGAAAGGGAGTTAACATTTGTTATTGAGAAAAGTTCATGTATATTCTTACAGTATAGCTGTAAGTGATGTCATCAGAGAAGGATAAGGGAACGTGCACTTTCAAATTCAGTTTTCCCTTTAAAACTATACTATGCCAACAGATTAAACATAGTCACTTTAACGAAAACAAATTAGCAATCAAACCGCCATTGTTTGCCAGACACATCTTGAATACTCACTAAATTAAAATGGACTCGCGTTGGCGGTTGGTTTTCCTGCACGGGACGCCTTGCTTCACTCTCACGCATGCGCTGTAGGCGGGATCAGGAAACCAATTCAATTTTTAATCATTAGTTCAAGCACATTTACTCTCACTTCATGTACAACCAGGACAATTTACATTTCTTAAAATAAATAAAAAGACATTCGGTTAGCTATGAATGCGTATATTTACTTGACCATATTGTTAATAAATACGAGCATGTTAAATAGCTAAAAACTTAAATTCTTTGTCGCGATTTTAAACACTCTTATAATACCGACACTAGGAGAATTTCTAACATTTAAAATTCGTGATACTGTGACCTGTAGCAATCTGAACTAAGCACATGCGCTAAAGTTTTCCGCTTAAAACTGTACTATGCCAACAGATTAAACATAGTCACTTTAACGAAAACAAATTAGCAATCAAACCGCATTTTTTTGCTGGACACATCTTAAATACTCACAAAATTGAAATGGACTCGCGTTGGCGGTTATTTTTCCTGCACGGGACGCCTCGCTTCACTCTCACTTATGCGCTGTAGGCGGGATCAGGAAACCAATTCAATTTTTAATCATTAGTTCAAGCACATTTACACTCACTTCATGTACAACCAGGACAATTTACATTTCTTCAAATAAATAAAAAGACATTCGGTTAGCTATGAATGCGTATATTTACTTGACCATATTGTTAATAAATACGAGCATGTTAAATAGCTAAAAACTTAAATTCTTTGTCGCGATTTTAAACACTCTTATAATACCGACACTAGGAGAATTTCTAACATTTAAAATTCGTAATACTGTGACCTGTAGCAATCTGAACTAAGCACATGCGCTAAAGTTTTCCGTTTAAAACTGTACTATGCCAACAGATTAAACTTAGTCACTTTAACGAAAACAAATTAGCAATCAAACCGCATTTTTTTTCTGGACACATCTTAAATACTCACAAAATTGAAATGGACTCGCGTTGGCGGTTGGTTTTCCTAGGACGCCTTGCTTCACTCACACGCATGCGAGGTAGGCGGGATCAGGAAACCAATTCAATTTTTAAGCACCTTTACTCTTATTTCATGTACAACCAGGACAATTTACATTTCTTCAAGGAAATAAAAATACATTTGTTTATAAATGTGTAATATTTTAATTGATCTAAAATGGACACTTTATGGTAATCAATTTTAATGCCTAGGGGTTTGGGGCACAACCTCAAATTCCACACGTTCATCCAAGTAACTTTACTCTCATTACATGTACAACCTAGACGATTTAAATTTCTTCAAAGATACAAAAGGACGTCTGTTTATGTAATGTATAGTATTGTAATTTATCTAAAATGAACTATTTATGGTCATCCAAAGAATGCCCATGAACATTTTTTAGTATGTCTGTTTCTTCACTCAAACAATAACATGTTTGTGAAATAAACTCTCAGAGCAACTCTGGAGATGAAGTTCATGTCCTCATTCAACGCAGGCGCTGACAAATTCATGAGCATCACGTGTGTAGCACGGTAAACTGTGCAGTTCATTCACCCAGACATGCAGAACAGACAGATGACATATGTAAATAACAGGATTCGGCATCCACTAGTGCGCATCTAGTTTTATTGACTCAATGCAGCCGGAAAACAAGTTTCACTCGCAAACTAGACTAAAACTACGTGAAATAGCAGTTCACCATTTCAATAAGCTATCACTTATTTATCAGCATGAGTCACACGTGTGAGCATGTGAACAGACTAAAATGCGTGTGTCTCACGGTGAATGCGTGAGACTTGAGAGCCGGTAACATGAACAGAGTTTAGCGGGCTGTGCGTCAGTAATAACGGTCCGTGGGGAAACGCAGCGCTCCGTATGTACTGTAGTTAAATGGATTAAACAAAGCTTCGAGGCAACAAAATTTGCCTCGATGATTTTTTGTATTCGAATTACTCGAGGAATCGTTTCAGCCCCTGTGATGATGTGTTGTGTGCTCGTGCTGTAGTTCCATCCCACTCTCCCGACTAGTCCCACCTATAGCGGCTCGTGTTTTTCCGGAAATAATCGTACAGCTGTATCTGTCTTTTGTAAATTTGATCAAACTAAATACTCTTCGAAGATACGACGTATGCAATACTACTGTATAGGCACTCAAGATTAATATGAAACTGAGTGTGTTGCCCGATCTTTAATCCAAGCCGCGCAGTTCTATGTCAAAATAAATGTCCTTCTGCAGACTTCCGTACGTATTTCACATTGCATCCTTGGAAGGAGACCCGAAATGCACAACGAGAGGTTTATTCTCAAACAAGACCTTATTTTGTTAGGTTATTTTGTGGTAAAATAATGTTTTTTTTTTTTTTTTTGTGGAGTAAAACATAAGGGAACAAAGAATGACATAGCAATAAGCATTACAAAAACTGCACAAACCTAACCATTTTTTTTTTTCTTTCCCATGGTATAACCCCTAAAACACGAAAAATTCAGAAAAACAACGTCGGACTAGCAAATCACGTGGTCTCACGAATTCAGCCACTTCGCTTTTGAGACGCTCCTGGTATTGAGGACGGAACAACATCTGGCTGGTTAGCTTTAGTGAGACATGTATGAATCCAACGTGTAGATGACTCAAAGCCGTGAATATGCAGAAAGTCATAAATATTAGAACAACGTTTCAAAACCTTATATAAAACATAAGTGTAAAGCCTGACAACTTCCTATCGACTAAAACGCATATGTTAAAACGATAAAAATGTTTACCATAGAAAAACAATTTAAGATGTGTAAATATGTTTTTTGGATATGTAAGTCAAAAAGTCTTGAGCAAAATTGTTGTTAGCACGAGATAGATGTTGCATCCACGTTGTATGTCGTAGTTTGGTATTAGGATTTAATCATTTGCTCGTAAGGTAAATCTGTTCATTAAGACAAATAGGGTATCATAGTAATTATATTCACACATCAGGTTATTAGAGAAGTGTGAACTAAATTATGACTTCCGAAGCACTGGTTTATAGCGGACATGCAATTTAAGAAGTGTATCTTTATGTCTGTCATTTGCTGACATGTGAGATTTGGAATGGGTAATGCATGTGGGCTTACCTTCATATGCCGATGCACGTCTACATCACTGAAAGACAAGGTGAAGGCAAATTAAAATGCAATGTGTGTTTGAAAGTTCTTATAGAGCAGTCAAGAAAAGATGAAAACACAAGCATTTGGCTGAATATGATAAATAAACTAAGTAAAATTTTTTTTAAAAAGACCATCAAATCAGGGGCATAGATACATGGTGGCCATGGGTGGCCACGACTACCCCTGAATGATGGATGGCCACCTATCTGGCCACCTCTGTTGTGCGAAGCAGTTTTAAGATGTGTGTCGGAGTTTACGGAGTGTTGCGCAGATCATTTAGCGAATGCACTGAAAGTAACGCGAGAACATTACTCTTGCGTTAATATGATGTCATACGCTGACGCACTGACGCAAACAGTCTGAGCGCTATAGCTGAACAGCTGCTAACCGCTTCGTGACAGTGCACTGTCTGTGTACCATGGAAGTTCATCGCGAGCAAAAGGATCAGGTCAGTAAAATCAGTCTTGTTTAACTGGATTCCATTCATTAATTACATTTTCGCAAAAGTTTAAGTTGGGGTACTGCAATGTTTATTTTCTATACAAAATGCTAACTTACTGCAAATGATAGCTAGCAAATTATTTTAAAATAATGTTGGCACATGAAAGCATTGCGAATAAATTTTTACTTTACGTTCTTTTTGTATGTTTTGACCAGCAAACTATGTGTAATGAAGAATTGGTGTAAAGTACAGTAGAAGTTTAAGAATTTATGTCTGTTTTGGTCACCCTAATAAAATCACTGGGACTTACCTGGCCACCTCTAAAAAAAAAAAAGTTCTGGCTACGCCCCTGCACCCAGTCCTTTAAATCAGGAACATTTGAAACCAGAGCATCTCTATCTTGAGAGCACTATACAGCATGTTTTGCTCATTAGAAGTCAATTCACAGCGCTTCAGATGATGCATTGTCTGCACAAGTTGACCATTTTTCTTGCATGCTTTAGCCACTTTTTAAGTTTATTTTAAGGATATATTTACACATGTCGAAAGTTTCCTAAATTTAACTACATTTTACCACTTACCTGTAGTACACAATCCAGCACGCAACCTGTCCAATCTGTGTATGACAAAAAAATATATAAAGCCGTGTATGAAAAAATATATAAAGCTATTTACATATACTTTGTACAAAAAATCAAGCTACTTCATATCCTTGCAGAGAAGACCTCTATTGCTCAGTTGCTTTGTGTAAGAAAATATAGCCTAGTATATTCAATAGACACTCAAAAACAAAACATAAGAAAATGGTGAGGATAAAATGAAGAAAAGGTGATTCAACGTATACTTTGTGCATGTAAAGTTTGGATCTAAAGCAAACTGTTTAACAACAACAATTAAAACCTTGTTTAAACTAAAAGTAAACCGAAACACTTACTGTAGGATGGAATGTCTACTTCTTGAGTTTCCTTGCTACACAATCAGATGTCCAACACAAAATAATAAAGAGGTTTGATGCTGAAAAGAACTCAGAGTCTGCTCTATATGTCAGTAAATCTTAGAATCGTGTCTAGGTGTTAAGGGGTTGCCACAGTTTAACACTAACCACTAAAACAGATGTGCAAAGACAACTCGTAATAACAGGATGTGCGAGATTTGACTATTCTAAATGTTTTAAAGAATATCAGTTTAGAATCATATAAACAGTTATGTTAAAAGGCATACCTTTGATAGAATCACTTTCATTTTTAATCTAAAAAAATTATTTTGAAAACCTTATGCAGACTTATTTTTATGATACAACCTGGAGGCATGATATAAAACACATTCATGAAATTAACATGTCGTACATTCAATTTAAGGTTTCTTGCTGTTCAATCAAAATCTGCTTTGTGTTTTAAGGAATCACCCAACTGCCTGCTGTGATGCTATGAACACTAGCAATAAAGATGATTTTTTTTTTTTCCACCCTTGGTTGGTGGACGCACTGGCATCTTCTCAGACAGAAGGAAAACAGTCAGGATAGGGGCAACATCATGGACACCATTTAAAGACACCGCTCCATGCAGTTAGGAAAACATGTGCTTTAATTATACAGTGTTGTAGACACAGTTTGAAGAATGGATACTCAGATTTTTTTTTTTTTTTTTTTTTTTCAGAAACATGAACGCTGGAAGGTAACCGCTCTTGGTGAACACTCGTGCACGCATACAAACATTTATTGGGTCAAGCCATTTTCATGGAGGCCCCTGTACAATCAGACACGTGTGAGAATGGTTTAAGTTTTAAACAAAACAGATACTGATGAATAAAGCGGATATGTTTAGAATGTTAGTAGCAAAAGCTGTTTTCTGATTAGTTAGAGATATAGCGAGATTATAGTTTGTCCCATAGAATGCTTCGGGTACACACAGGTCAATTGGTCACTCATTGCCCGAGGGCGAAAGCCTCAGCTGGCGATCCTATACAACGCATCCCTGTGTCGAGATAATACGCTCGCTCGTGAAGCTACACAAATAACCGGTCGTAATCCGGCCAAATTTTCACGCTAGGGATGTAAAACAAATCATACCCGATTAAAACGTCCGACGCTGTCGCCCTGCCGGATGAAAACTCTGAATTACGTACCGCTTAAACGTCACGACGATTTACGAGTCGGTGTGTTTGCAACGCTGGAATGTCTGAAACAGTCCTTTCAGTATAACGGCAGGAATGTGATCTTTCAACCAACGTAAGTTTTACCACAGTTTTATCACAGCCTAAATACAGTATATATATATATAGAGAGAGAGAGAGAGAGAGAGAGAGAGAGAGAGAGAGAGAGAGAGAGTGCTTCATTTAATTACTTATTCATTCCTTGCTTTGTTTATTTGTTTATTTACTTATACATTACTTGCTTTGTTTATTTGCGTATTCATTATTTCTTTAATCACTTATATAACCAATTCTTTCTTTAATCACTTATTCATGCCTTTATTTATTCACGCATAAGATACGTGTCAACATCATAAAAACATGTCCAAACATGATCTCCGGAGAAGAGAGAAAAATGCTCGGTAACCGTACGGGCAAAAGTTCAAGAGTTCAACTCCAGACGTGGGCAATCCCTCACGACGTGGACAGATACTGTCAAAGGCCAAAAGTTCAACGCAAAGGGGGGCAGTCCTCACAATGGGGCGGG